>NW_015094507.1:18114836-18304911 GCF_001431845.1 Calidris pugnax
GGACACACGGACCCCGCAGCTTTTCCAACCCCCTCCCCAAGGCGGGGTGTGTGGGGGGGGAGGGAGCCGAGGTGGAAGATGCGGTGGTTTCGCTCCGTTCCGCTCCTCCACCGGCGGGAGAGGGGGGGACACACACACACAGCCACACGGTGCCCGCCCCCGCCCCGCCCCGCCGTGCCCACCAGGGGGCACCGCCGCCCGCCGCCGGGTACCGACCCGCCGGGGATGCGGGGGGAGCCCGGGGATGGTCCCCGCTTCGCCACCGCCTCTCCCGTCGGTGCCCCCGCCGGGGATGGGCGGAGAACCGGCCCCGGTGTTGCGGGGGGGAGCGGGGGGGGGTTGTCGTTCCCCCTCTGCGGGGGCTGGATGCTGCGGGGATGGGTCAACCGGCTGGATGCTGCGGGGATGGGTCACCCCGCTGCCCCGACGGTACCGGAGAGTAGGTGTATCCGCCGGCAGAGCTCTTCCGAGGGCTGGGACCTGCCGGGCTGGGCTTCGGGGACTGTGTGGGACCCGGGAGAACCCGCCTGGGGTTTGTCCTCTTCCTCTCAGCCCGTCCCTAAAGCATCCCTTGCTGACCCGCGCTGGAGATGAGCTCCTGGACCAGGCGGGGCTGTAGGGAGAGCCATGTGGGTTTACGAGCTTGTTCTGTGGTTGTAACGTGGCATCCCCGCTGGGTGACACAGGGTGGGAAGACACAGGAGTGGAAGTCACTCTGTTCTGCGTTGTATACCCTGTACAGAGTGGTATATAAACCCAGGGGAAGCATCATATAGTTTAGATGTCATGGGTGACTCAAAATCAAGTCGCTTTTCCCTCTGAGAATGACATCATTTCTACTGGCAATGCCTACTTTGTCAAAAGCAACTTCGATGCTGTGTTTTCTGCCAAAATAGATAGTATGGAAGCTTGCCAGCATATCAAACCATTTGGATAAGAATGCCACAGGGGAGCCTGGAAAGGTTTCTGCTTTTGTGAGGAAGGCTGGGTGCAAGAAAAACCAGAAGTGAAGAATGGAAGTGAAAGAACCTCTGCTTTGTCCAAGGAAGCTGTCTCTAATCAGAAATCATATCATTTTGCACAGCTTTAGAAACTTCTGTTGTAACATGGAGCATTGCCAGTTCAAAAATCTCTTCGCTCTGTCTTTGTTCCTATCTCCCCTGTTTTACTGAAGAAACAAAGAAAAAAAAGAGATTTTCTGTCCTGGTGCTTTCTAGTGAAGTGTGCCCAAGACTGCTGGAGGGCTTTATGTTCTAAAAGAAGAGTGGGTGATGACACAGACCAAGAAGAGCAAAAATCTCAGGATTTCATTAATCATTTCACTGAATTTCACTGAATTTTAGAGTTGGAAGGGACCATAGAGATCATCTAGTCCAACTCCCCTGCTGAAGCAGGATTGCCTAGAGCTTGTCAGAGCATGTTACTCAGGAGCATCCAGGCGGGTCTTGAAAATCTCCAGAGAAGGGGACTCCACACCCTCCCTGGGCAGCCTGTTCCAGGGCTCTGTCACCCTCACCGTGAAGAAGTTTCTCCTCATATTTGAGGAGAAACATGTGGTAATACCCTCCTCAAATTTTGAACAACGAAGGAATGAGATTCCCAAGCATTTTTTTATGGTCATCAGTGCTGAAAATAATTTCTGTCTCAGACTTTCTGTAGAGTTCCTGAGATCTCCTGCTTTTGTTAGAGAAGATGGGAAGGCTGCTGTGCATTCATACAATGATGTCAGCCATAACAGAGCCATAAGCTTCAGCTGGGGCCATCCTCATGATGGTGGGACAAATAAAAACTGTAAGATGTAGTAATTATTTAGACACGTGCGTGACTGAATAAAACAACTTGCTGTCTAACCCCATTCTGGCATGTCCCAGGCAGTGACTGCATCTCACCCATCCTCCCCTAACATACTGGAGCTACAGGTAAAACAAACTTCCAGGGGAAGGAGGTGACTGTATCAATCACATGCACAAGGAGAACCCTCCGTCCCGAGCTCCCGACAAGGAAAATACGGATTTGAAAAAATAAAAGCAATACTATGCAAATCTTAAGCATGGAAGGAAGGATTTAAACTGAGACAATGGGCTCTTAATGAAAAGCACAAACATCAGTCACTCACGGCTGAATGAGCACAAGTTGATCAGAAGCTGGGTGGAGTGACAGCCCAGAAAGCCTCACATTAACTCAATTAAATCCAATTATTCTTTAGGGTTTTTTTTTTTTTAATAATTAAATTAATTTCATGTGACTGTGAAAGGAGCTGAAGTGACTGCCAAAACCTGTTCTTATGACAGGCTACAGAGGCAGGATTAGTCAGTAATTATGGCACTAGGCTGGTGCTCAGGAGAGGTGGGTTGAGAGTTTTGTGTCTTATCTGCCCAGCTCTGGATGGTGATAAAAGCACTTTTCATTCCCACCAGGTGGTGTTGGGGACAAGGACTCAGGTTGCACGGTGGGAAGGTATCACCATAACTGGACCATCTCTTACAATATCCCAGCAATGCACCTCAGATGTGGGGTATCTGTAGGTGGGTGATGCAGAGCATGTTGAGTTGCTTCCTTTCGGAGGGTCATGTATGTCTTGCCATGAAAAGGAATGTGCCTTTCAGACAAGATTTCATATATGTTCAGAGATGTGCATGCAATTCCCTCGGTCCCACACACTTCCATCATGGCAGAACTGTGGATTCAAGAGGAAAGGCAGCATGAGACCATCTTCTTGTGGGCTTATCAGTTTCCCTTCAGTTCTGGATTATTCAGATATAAGTGATTTGGGCAGGAAAAATCCAGCAGGGAACTGTAGGCTGGTTGTTACCTGCACACATTGCTGCTTCTCTCTCTTTGATGTATTGCCCTTCTCCTCTCCCGATCCTTTCTTTGCATGCAGGTTGCCTCTTCTTTCCTAGGAAGTCATTGGATATGTCACCAGGTATGTCTCTGCAGAGGTAGAAGCAGCAGCCAGAGTGGCTGTCAGCCGTGTGCTCTGAAACCCCCTCCCTTCTGTCTGCAGGGCTGACTGCTCAAATGCTAATGTGCTGCGAGTGGGATTCATCTGCCTTGAGCTTTTGACACTGTAAGTTAATCATCTGAGTGCAAGCTCGTCACCTAAGGCTCTCTATATAGTTAATGGAGAGAAATAGACACCTCCAGAAGGCAACTCATCTCATCCATCTTAGGCATCTATGTGAAGATGAAATGAGTTGCCTTTTGGAGGTGCCCATTTCTCTCCACCGAGTCTGAAGGGAGCCCAGGGTGACTTGCTTAGATGGAGATGATTAAAGTTTAGTTATGTACAGTGAGGTGAAGTGAATCTCACTTCTTTTGAGTAATTCTGGTAGTCGTGACCTGGTGGAGATTGAGAACCTCTCGAGACTTTTCTGCATATCCTATAAAATCCTAGCCAGGGGCAAATCTGAGCTGCTTTGACATTTTTTGGCAAACACAAGCAGTGCTGATCAATCAGGTTAATTCCAGCGTGGCAGGATGATGCTAATTTAGGAAGGGGCAAAGAAATGTTGTTCAAGCAGATTTCCAGAGGTGCCATTTTGCTGGGGGCAAACCCACCCACCCTCCCTTGTAAGTTAATCATCTGAGTGCAAGCTCGTCACCTAAGGCTCTCTATATAGTTAATGGAGAGAAATAGACACCTCCAGAAGGCAACTCATCTCATCCATCTTAGGCATCTATGTGAAGATGAAATGAGTTGCCTTTTGGAGGTGCCCATTTCTCTCCACCGAGTCTGAAGGGAGCCCAGGGTGACTTGCTTAGATGGAGATGATTAAAGTTTAGTTATGTACAGTGAGGTGAAGTGAATCTCACTTCTTTTGAGTAATTCTGGTAGTCGTGACCTGGTGGAGATTGAGAACCTCTCGAGACTTTTCTGCATATCCTATAAAATCCTAGCCAGGGGCAAATCTGAGCTGCTTTGACATTTTTTGGCAAACACAAGCAGTGCTGATCAATCAGGTTAATTCCAGCGTGGCAGGATGATGCTAATTTAGGAAGGGGCAAAGAAATGTTGTTCAAGCAGATTTCCAGAGGTGCCATTTTGCTGGGGGCAAACCCACCCACCCACCCTTGCCTACACCACGGCTGGGTGCTCAGAAACAGGTGACTCCAGATCCACTCTTGCCTGCACTAAAACAAGTTCTTCTTCAGCACCGGAGTGAATCAAAACTCATTTCAAGGGCCCTTGCAGCTCTCTCTGAAGCACCTTGTGCTGGCTGTGATGAGATGCTGTATGAGGTACTCACCACACACTATAGACCTTCTCTCAAAGCTGCCTCTCTCCTGAGCTCCGGATGCCATCCCGTTACCTTCCTCAGGAGATAAGCTTTTTTCTTTGCTTCTATGAAAAAGTGATCTATTGCGCTGTCAGTGCCCAGCAATCTACTGCACTGCAATTACTCCTCATAAGAAAATCAACAAAACAGCATCCTTATTTTATTTGGATTAACTTCTGCAGTTAAGAGTTGACAGATGATACCAGAAATACCAGTGTAAATACTGCATATTTCTGTGTTTGAGCTTCTCAGAAATACTCTCAGGCTTATGTTTTCCATGGGTGGTCCCTGGTGATAAGTAGTTCTAGGACCCTGAAGTATAAACAGATGCTACTTCTGCAGGGGAAAGCAGAGCTGCCCTTTTTAAAAATTCTGTCCTTAATAAAAGCAGCTGAAATTCAGAACTTGGCAGGATCTTATTCCTCAGCAAGAAGCCAGTGATTGGTCCTGAGTCTGCTGTTGTTCCGTGGTCCTTCCTTGTCCACATATCAACGCTGCAGCCTCAGATGCCTCGGAGCTGTGATGTGCTGCCTGGTGGCCACCAACGCTGCCTTGCTCCAAACGGAGCAACCGTGGTGGCTTCTCAGCAGCAAAGATCTGGCCAGGAGCATGGCCCAGAGGACACAGCTCCAACTCGCTTGCATCCAGCAGGCAAAGAGTTAATGCATGTGGTATGGTATGGGTACAGCATCTTCTGACTCTGCTGCACTGGGGCAAAGCCTTTTTGTGACTCGTTTATTTGTACAGTGGTGGAAATAATTAAGCATTATCTTATGCGTGTGTCCTACTCTGGGTGTTTTCCTTCTGTCTCTATCAGTGGCACCAGTAAAAGCTCTGCAAATGTCACTCTTACTCCATCATTCTCCTGCAGTTATTTTGCAGGCTCGTTTATCTTGTAGCATCCCCGCAACCTTGGCAGCTCATTCTTGCCCAGGCACTTCATTTACTGCTCACGGCTTGTACGGGATCTGCTTTGGGAAACGCACTAGCAAAGATCTTCATATGATCTATCCCCATCAATGCTCCACCAAGGCTGATGTTTGTCGTAGTCTTTTGACTTGACTACAGCCAACCTGGTTGTATGGTGCTCTACAGCACCGAAACTTCGAACCCCCTGAATCCCACCTGCTGAGATGTGGTTTCTACAAGGTGTCTGTCGCCTCCCACCTCACCCCAGCTTCTTCTGGGCAATGAAGAGTGCTGCAGTGCCTTCTTGCCAGCCAGTGTGCCGTGCCTGGGGACCCCTGTTGTCCTTTCACAGGGCAGTGGGCTCAGACCACCCCGAGATGCCACGTGAAGATGCTGCACGTTGAGTGCAGAAGCTGCATTCGCAAAGAAGTTAAATTGGGGCTCAAGGTGCAGCAGAGCTATGGGGTCAGATGGGCACATACTCATTAAACCTCTAGGACACAGAGTGTGGGGTACGCTGGGACAGTGACAAAGCGTGCACATGGGCTCATGTGGAATCAGGGAGCCCCCTTCATGCTGACCCCCCAAGGGCTGGAGAGCACAGGCTCCCTTTGCACACTTTGATATGGCCATACAGTGGGGATTCAGGGGGGCTTTCTAGAAGAGCTGGGAAGTTGATGAACCATTATGTATGTTTTCTTGGCATATATATTTGGAAAAAGATGTAAAAAATGTGCAAATGCAGTCAAGGGGCTTCAAAACTCCACAAAAATGCACTTGTAGTTTGGGTTTTTAATGGTATACTCATTATTCCTGCAGGAGATTTTATGAACCCCTTTCTGGACTTGATAAAAACCCCTAATGTTGATTAAACCACGAGCAAACACCTAACACAGAGTCCTCTTGACAAAGGACTATGTACTTCTTATTTAGCTGGCTTTAATTATAGCATTATAAAATTATATTTTAAAATTTTTGCTACAAATAACCAAGGCATGAAAACACAACGTGAAACTTAGCCCACGTTTTTGTGGCCATATAATGAATTAAACAGGATGCCTCTTACAAACTCTCTGGATGACTATCCATTGCAGGAATATTTATTCCTCTTAAACTGAAAAGAGTCAATGCTTAAACCCCTGGTTTGTTTAAAAATCATTAAAATTTCATCTCAAATTTGTTCCATGGCTTTGTATGTACAGGGAGATTCTAGTACAGCAGTCAGTATATCCCAGCACACTCAGAATTTCTCTGCTAAAACAGGAGTGTGTGGAAGTATGCAATTTAATCCATATTGTACAGTGACTGGATAATTTTTTTCCTGCTTTTATTTTTCTGTAATTTAGTGCTATTCTGAAAAAACACAAAGAATTACTCTAAATTACTTTCATATTACTAGATATGAAATAGCCAAAACAGTATCTCAAAGCCTTGAAAGTCTGTGTCTTCCCAGCTTAATAAAAAACATTTATGAACACATTGAGCAGATAATTGTGTTCCGTTATGATTCAAAATGTGAACACATAGAAATTGCACAGAAAAGAAAAATTGTTGTTGAAGAGGTGAAAAACAAAATCAGTTTCACCCTGAGCACACAAAGAAACTCATGCCTAAAGGTGTTTGTAGACAACAGCTATAGTTGATAAAATCCTCCAGAATAAAGGTCTTCTGTAACTCTATTTTTTTCCAAAGAACTGTCCCAAACGTCGACTTGTTTTGGCTACATCCTCCAGCAGTTCTTTAATTACATCTATCACACCTGCTGGGGGTGTGCCTGTGATGACTGTAAATTTTATGATGCAGCGTCCTCTGGTACTGCAGATTAAATATATTTCAGCTGTTGGCTGGGGATGTGGTGTGGTTCTCAGCCTGGCTGTAACGGGGATGGATCACTGATTTGGGATGCCATTTGAAAACGCTGCTGTGGCCAACATCAAATGGTTAAGTGGTGATGTTGAACCGGGTGATAAATAGAGGTGGGGATAACATGATCCCTTAATAGGGATGTGCCAGTATGGGTTGAAAAGATGAAATGAAGATGACACTAAATGGCTGGAATTTTGTGTCAGTCTGACATTTAATATAGTCACCTCTATTGAATTAATTTTAAGTCTTTTCAGACACTTTTATGCATGATTTTTAGTTGTACCAAGGCTTGCTGAAGTTGATAAGAAAACTTGTTTTGTCTAATGAGTGGTGGACCACATCCTTGGAGCAAGTGTGCAGAGAGCATCTCTGCTCAGATGTGCTCTGGTCTATTCCTGTTCATACTGAAGAGCATTTTACATTGTCTAGAACATAGTATGGGTGCCAATGCCCTTCACTAGAGGTTCACTAGATAGCTGGGCTCTATCACCAGCAATCAAAGATGTGTTAGGATCTAACAACACAGAAGAATTTATGGGCCAAGAAGGTATCCAGAGTTTTTGAGAACATGTTGGCTGCAAGCAATTAAGCAATTAAATCCTTCACTTGCTCACAGCTGTCAGATAAGTGATCTCACCACCACTAGATAAGGCAAGATACCATTCTGCTGTTCCCTCTTGGTGGCACTGACCCATCCAGTGGAGCTGATACTCTCTTTCTGTAAACTTTCTGACATGACAGAGCCCAGCTGAGACACGTCACTGGTAGGAAAGATGCCTTTTATGGCTCATGTGTTTCTCAAGTGTGTGTGGACCATTTGCTTTGCACAGCGTTTGTTGCTGATGGTTGCTGGATTATCTGCATGGGCTACCAGGTGCATCCCAGCTGCTGAGGGTGGTTGCTCAGTGGAATCATTGACGAGTTGACAGCTTTGCTTTCTTCTCATGGCCCTCCTTTGATCAATCTGTTTTACCAATTGCTATGGCTTGGGAAAGCGGAGCATTTCTGCAGAGCAATGCCAGCTCTAATGCTTTTCTAGTGCACATGCAGAAAGAGCAAATGGGCAACAGGTCTATCCAACTTGGGAAGGGGACTATGTCTTGGAGATACAGAAGCATCTGAAGAAGGCTCCCTCTGTAATCCCTGATTGCTCAGAAACAACTTAATGTATCACTGTGCGTGCCATTTATATGGCAGATGTTTTTATAAGCCATTATTAGATCATATTGTCTGCTTATTTGTGTGTGTGTGCAGTTGTGAGCATTCAGTATGACACACAGGCAAGAGTTACAACCCAAGCATCCTCATGACAAGAGATGCTACAGGATCACAGAGGGAGAAACAGGTTTATTTCCTTTATAACACCAGCATAGGCTCAAATCAAATGAGTTGGGTAGGGCATTTCTGTGTGAAATTCTAGGGATATTGCACACCCCGTCACTATCAAGCAGTGTTTTCTTCATTTAGTCTGTATTCCTTCAGGCTCATGTCATTCAGCCTGTGATTATTTAGAGGAAGCAGGTGGAGAATTCCCAGTGAGAGGAATAATATAGATGGAAATGAACTTGTCTGTGCAATCAGGCTAAACTGTTTTGAGATAATTCAAGCACATTTGTTGCATGAGAAATTCCAGTTACCATTATCTTCTGCCCGACTCCCATGTTCTCTGCGTCTTCTTTTCTTGTTGCCCCCTCCAAGACCTCCTTCTACCCCCGGTGGAAATCGGCAATGACAGAATATTATTGGTCTCTCTGGCAGTGTAACTGACAATATTTGAAACTTACTGTACAGCGTCCACTGTTTTTTTTTTTTATTATTTCTTATATTATTAGATATGTTTATCCCGATCTTCTGAAATCCTGTGCCAGTCTGTTCCTTCTACAGCTTCCAATATACTTTCATTCCCTATTAAATGACATAATTTTGGTGGATAAAAATAACAGAGGTTCTGTCCACTGAGAGAAGGGCTATCAGTAAAGCAAGATTTTTTTGGTCTCTTTTGCTAAAATGTTGCCTCGTTCATCCCTTGGGAGATGCACTGTTCAGATGAAGGTGAGCCCCAGCCAGGAACCAAGGTGCTATTTAAAACCATAAACGTCTTTCTCTGCATCTTACCCCTCCAGAGGCAGAATGGGGGACTGACTCAGGCTGCTACGGTCCTGCAGCACATTTCCATAATGGGTTTAGATGCACAGTAGCCCAACCTGATGTTTCATTACTTTCAATAGGGCTGATGCTGGAAGGAGATGCTGACATGAGCACACATTCCGGCGGCAGGAGGAGGTACTGATGTGGGATCAGGGCAGCAAGTGCTGAAAGATATGTGGCAGAGAGAAAAGGCAGCGCCACTGGCAAGGATACAGTACACGGAGTAAGATTCAATTACACAATATTTATAGGCCCGTACCTTCTGTCTCAGTGGTGTGCAGCTGCAAAGAAGGAAGAATGAATTTCTTCCCCCGGCAGTGCCTCTGTGGGACACCCAGTAGGTCACGGACAGTAGCACCTTCCTGACAAAGAAGAGGAAGGACAGCCCTGTGTGGTTGGTTTTGTGCCACAGCCCAAACTTGTACCTGATGGACATGCTGCTGTTGGCAGCTTTGGCAAGTGGAGGGCATGTGTAATGAATTTTTTTTGAACAACAGTGTTTTTCTGGAATTACGCGACCTCTTTTCTCTTCCCCACCCTAAGCTTGGCTGCCCAACCCTGGCAGGAAGGCTGGTTCCTCCTCCAGGGCAGATCTGCTCTCCTGGGGCTGCAGGGAGATGCAGGGGGTCCAGCTCCATCCTGGCCAGAGGATGGGCTGAGCAAACAGCACGGAGGACAGTGGAAAAACCACTGGATGTGCCAGATACCAGCACAGGCACCTGAGGAAAGTCACAGATGGTGCCCCAAGGGATGGCTGGGGTTTGCAGGAGGTTGAGATGGAGTGGTGTGAGAAATGTTTAAATACTTCCAGTGCTTTACATTGTCCTTTACCCTCTTCTTTGCCTGCAAAGTGAGGCAAACCCTCAGCAAGGTCATAACTCCACCCTCTGCTAACCCAGCACGTTGATTCCAATATTGAGTTCTTACAGAAAACATGAAGAGCAATTCATTAAATTTAGATAAATTCTTAGGAAAATTTTTTAAAACCTGCATCATGCTACTGCCTTTCTCATGTCTAGGTGCCAGCTGAGATAGCTGAGTAGAAGTGCCTAAACATCTGGAATGGGTTACATGACAGAAAGTCCAGTGTGCTGCTAGGAAACGAGGAATTTTTAATTACACCAAACTCCCCCGAGACAGGATGGCATGGGTCATATGAACAACCCAATCTATCTGTGGCAGGTAAGCAAGCCATGAATAACGAATGGACTCTAATTTAGGAATGTAAATAGAGAGATGCCTGATTTGAGGCACTAAAGTCTAAACATTTTCGGCATCATTGTACGAATAAAGCAGGCAATTTTGCACAGTCGTCTGGGCTCATAATGGGCCCTGGCTAAATCCAGTTTCCAATAGCAAGGTTTCAGGGGAGATTTAATGATGCTGCAAATAGCACTGCGCAAAGCACAGTAACTGGTTACTCCCTTTTAAGTTGCAGCAGCATTTTTAACTAAAAAAACCCTGTACTCTGCACATTGTTCAGATTTTCATTATAGAAACACCACTTAACCGTTATCTTAGCTTTGCACGACAGCTAAACTAAATCACAGTCCTTATCTCTAATATCACCTGCTATTTTTGGGGGATTTATTAGCCAGGATCTAAGCAGGTTCAGTCCCTCTCTTCGCAGTAGTCTTTATGTATTTTGATTTGATGATACTTAAGCGGGAAGTGTAAAGCCCTGGAGGTGTCTCTTTCTGATGGGACTGGATGTCTGGCTGATCTGGAGGTATAGACCATCACTTGCTTTCTCCTCTGTCCCTGCAGCTCCTGCATCCATGCTGTGTGGGAACAGCTTTGCCCAGGAGGATGGTCCCAGAGGAGGTGTCTGCTCAGCATCACCCACAGCCACTCATTGGGGATATTTCCCATTAAAACCAGATTTTAGGCTCAAATCCCCTAAGGATACAGATAGTTTAGCCCAGACTTCCCATGTCCTGGGTGTTGGTGTGGAGCCAAATGGCCCCCACCAGCCCAGTGGTCCCTTTCTTGGGGGATGTCCTCTGGATGCCGTCTCCTGCATGGAGATGGGTGCTGTCTCATGGTGTCAAAACCCAGGGGAGATGGATGGTAGTGGCTGGGCAACAAAAGCACGTATTATTTCCAAAATAATCTATACCTTTCCTCATCTTCTCTATTGCTGACAAAGGTGTCACAAAGCCATGTTTACCTTCTCTGCCTGCTCCACCAGGTAGGAATAGCCTGTGGAGTCCAGCTTAACCCTCTTTTACCAGAAAAATGGCAAGAAAATTGTTTTTTTTACATCACAGTCCCACAACACAGCGGTGTTTGCCTCTGTGGCTGTGGAACATCTTAAAGGCAGAGCTTAAAATGGAGTAAATACTTGGGTGAGAGCAGAGCAGAACATTTCAAAGCGTGTTGTTGCAGAATAGAGGGAAATGTGAGGGTGACTTTGCAGTTGTCTCAGGCCACTCTGATACTAAATACAGTTGCACTTGGCCTTCACATCCACCCACAGATGCTTCATTTTGCACACCATGAAAGGAGCTGTTGTGAGAGAAAGAAGGCTCTCAAGAACAAATGGAGAAGGGTGCTCTTAGGATGACATTTTCAGGCCAAGGAGAGGCCTGTGAAGGAGATCTCTGGGTGAACACCAATCACATTTAGCAAAAAAATAGAAATAATCTCCACACACAACTACTTGAGGTTGAGGCTTCATTTTCTTACCTGAATGTGTTTTTTTTATTCCCAAATTTTTTTCTTCCATACGTCGTGTAAACAAGCACAGCTGATGCATAAATTAGTTGCAGAGTTAATGTGGATAGTCTTCTCTAGCGTTAGCGATCAAGTTCTGGTTCTCTTGAGTTGTATGTGGAAACATGGTTAAAAATTAACTGTTTTCACCACATCCATTTCAGCTTTGCTGTTGCGGTACAGAATGTCCCTCCAAGAAACAAGCCAAAAAGCCATTAAGCCCAAACTTTTCCTTCTCCTTGCCTTTTCGGTGATGATTTGATTAGAAAGACTGGCTGAAGGTGAATGGAGTTTACGTTACTGTGTCGCGGGGCAGTTTTGTGATCATGCAAGCAGAACAGCAATTTGTTTAGAAATTATATTTAAGATAGATCAAAATGTAAAGAGGAAAATGTAATGAGAATGGTGAAACACTGGAACAGGTTGCCCAGAGAGGTGGTAGATACCTCATCCCTGGAAACGTTCCAGCTGATATTGAACGGTGCTCTGAGCAACCTGCTGTAGTTGAAGATGTCCCTGCTTGTTGCCAGGAGGCTGGACTAGATGACCTTTAAAGGTCCCTCCCAACCCAAACTATTCTATGATTCTATGATACTAGGATTCTATGATCATAGTAGAAATCATATGCCGCAAGAGGAAAAAAGGAGTTTAGAAACGACTCATCATATCCATGGCAACATAGGAGGGATCTGTTCAACAAAGAGAGGAGTTCCTTGTCTGGCACTAATTGCCTCATGAGCAACAGGTACAACACTTTGGGGGTACTCATGAGCAGTGGGTTAAGGTGCAATTTTGGGAGGACCTTCGTCCCCCTACAGGGTCAAGCCAATCCTCAGGAAGCAGAAAGGAAGGAGAACAGCACAAATTGTGAGCAGGACCCGAGCCTGGCTTGCCCAACTGCCCCCTTGTCTGCACACTGAAGTGGGTGGGGGTCTCCCATTTCATCCCAGTGCCTTTCTCGCATGGAGAAACGCCTCTGGACTCTTTTTCCATGCTGACAGGTCACATAAGGATCTTTGGCACATATTTAGTGAATGTCTGTGTGAGTTCAGATTGAGAAAAATTGGAACCTGCTCTTTATGTCCCCTGAAGAATTTCCTTTTCTTAATTGACCTTCAGAAGTCACCCACAACCAACTAGTTTACACAATACTGTTAATGACACAAATCTCTCCCCATTAACTGATGTACCTATACAGACAAGTAGAGGCATAAACAGCCTTAGTAGCATTCATAGTTAGGTGCCCAACAGGATGGTTTGCTTTATAAGATGTAACAGTTAGTATTTTACAGATGCTTACATGACAATCAGAAGAAAAAGAAAATATCTTAGAATGTGGGTACAGATTAATATTTATTAACCTGTCTACTTAGCTATTTATTTATTTATTCGTTCGTGTTTAAGCAGGTTCCTCACTTGCTTTTACCGTAATGTGGTGCTTCAAAGCTACTGGTGATCATTTTGCAATCACAGTTATGAGCGAAGGAGATGCCTTTCCTATTAGCATGCTACTAGATCTCAACCCTCAAATAAAACAGATGAGGCACAAGTCTGGAGGGATGGGAAGGAGTTGTCTTTCATGCAAACTGTTTTCGATTTCTTCTTCATGCTGCTCTGCCATCCACTCTGAATTCCCCACGTACATTTTCAGCAGACTCTGCATGGCTTCCAGGTGCTTGCTGCTGCTACTTATTTGCTCAGCTACAATTTGATGTTTTCTGGTGCTATCCCTTTTACAGGACTTGAACAGGATTCCCACTTCCTTCATGTGTCTTCATGACCATCTCCTTCTGTCCAGAAGGCAGATCCACTTAAAAATGTGATTTCTTGCATTTCACCCTTCATTTTATTTGCAAATCACTGTCCATTGCCAGTGCAGCCCTTTCAGCTCCATGCTGCCAACCGAGCTTTCCTCTGCCAAGTTCAAGATGAGTTTCTTGAGATCAGGAACTTGGCCGGAACATGACCTTCATTATTAATGTGTGATGTGAATATGACAAGCCCCAGGATTTTGCCTGCTCGAGCGGAAAGAGCCTGCACTATTTTGTTCCCATTCGCTCAGCTGATTCCCCACAAGACAATGAGCACTGGTGTCATTTCAGATGCTACGTCCAACTATAGGAACGGGAGTTAGAAGTTCAGCAAAGCCACTACTGGAGGATCTTGTTATGCAGCTGTTTTTTGTGACGCTGTGCTCTCAGGGTGCATGATGGATTGGCATCCTCAGTGTTACAGCTGTATCTGGAGCGAGGAAAATACCTCCCAGCTTCTCGCAACCTGGTGGAAGAAACCCCAAACTTTAATTGACAGGATTATCACTTAGGAAATAGCAGTGTTTGCTATTTCTGTTTCTAAAAGGGGCTGATATTGCTGGGGCAGATGCAATGCTGTGTGAGCTCCCACTTCCTTCTTGCTGGAATGTTGCCCAGGAGCTGTTCAAGTGCCCTTCTGCAGTGGTAAGGCTTAACCTTTACACCCACAGAGCAAGAATAGAAATTAAAAAGTCACAATGGGTAAGTGTGTAGAATAATAGTAAATTTGAGAGTTCTGAACTGCCAAATCATCCTTGGACTGTATTTCTTATGCCTGAGAGACACAGCTCAATAGTCAAATTTTATTTGCCCACAGAACCTGTTTTTAATCCTCTTTTGGCTCATTTGTAAGAAAATGGAAAGATCTGGATAAAACCATAGGTGAAATGCGGGTGCAGAAGGTCAGAGATAATTTTTTTGCCTGAATCTGTCAAAAGATGGGCATCGAACGCTGGCATTCCCAAGCTAGTTTAAGGCAAGGCTTATTTTTTTCTGCTGGTATTTGTTGTTGTTATTTTTGGCAGGGTCTTGGCCTCATCCTAATATAGCGAGTAGGAAAAAATCTGAAAACTCAGAAAATGTTTTTCAGGGCAGGAAACTCATTTGGTTAATGCTAAAAGGATTTTCTAATACAGCACAGCTCCACAGCATGGACATTTAATTCCTCTCAGAGCTGGGTTTAACTTTGTACTTACACTGAAAATGTATTAAATTAACATCTTAAAAAACATTTTAAAAACAGGCTAATACATCCTGTCATGTTCTATCTCAGCACAAATGCACACTGAAAAGTTACGATAAATGACAGTCTATTTATACCAGAAATACCAATAGGCCTTCAACTATAGCAATGCAAATGATGCCACTCTAATTAAAATTTGTAAATGGCTATATTCAGTTTTTAATGAAAATATTCTTCCATGCATTTCCAATCTCTAGCACCATTTCATTTTGTCTGTAGTGGACAAGGAATTAATTACTTCAATTGGAGTTTAAATCTCCATGAATACACTGGTAATCAAAGACTTCTTCTATTAGCACTTAGATGAGCTATTCTGCCATAAATGAGCTGGTCGAGGTCTGCGCTAACTGCAAAGTTGCTTTCACTTTGGGAATTAGATGGAATAAATGGGAGGTAGTTATGAGCACTGCCAGCTGGCCCGAGCTGCCTGTGCTGTGCAGGGGATTAGCTACAACGGTGAGACATCCTGAGCAAATGCAATTCAGCAAAGCCACGAGGTGCTTTTAGAAGTGTGATTAAGTGGAGTGCTCTTTTTTTTTTGTTTTGAGTTTTTTTTATTTATTTATTTAGTCATTACAGCCTGGAAATGACAGGGCCACCCCCCAGGTCTAGCTGAAGACCAAACAGGAGGCCAGCGGAAGGGAAATGAGGGAGAAAAAAAAAATCAAACCAGAAAACTACAGGAAACCTGGGGCCAAGGCTTCCTCATCGCTTCCCTGTCTTCTGCCACTGCTGGGTTTGTGCCAGCCACCCTGGTCTCCTTTCCTGTCAGTGGAGGGAAGGTGTGGACTTCCCATGGATTTGCCATGGGATGCAAGTTCCCATCTTCACTTCGTGGTTTTTATGATATTTCTGGATAAACCCCACAGAATAGTAAAAAAAAATGGCAGCATTCATGGCCCTTCCTGTTACTATGTTTAGTATTCTGGTGATTTTTTTTTGTAGAATTCCCATGTCTCTGCTGCAAATACTGATAGGAAGCAAAAGTAGAGCATCACTTGGCATCTGGGACATGTGGCAGCTGGTGCTTTCAGGTTCTCCAAGAGAAAACCAGTCTCTTTGTGCATTACAAGTCTTTTTTTTTTTTTTTTTTTTTTTTTTTTAAGGGGTGAAGTATTAAAGCATCTTAAATCCATCACTAAATAATCCCTTAAGATTTTAACAGTGGACAGAAGGTGGCATATGCTTCTGCAGAAGCATATCGTGGCAATAACTAGACAATGAACTAGAGCCTTTGGGTGCAGCTGTGTTGTCTGCATTAGTCTTGATCCAAGAGATGTCTGATTTTCACAGGCTCACAGGTGTTGGTATCCTCCATCATCCCAAAGCTGCAAACAGCCATGATGGTACCTGCCATCACCTGCATGAAGACCACCTTGCATGGTACTGGGTGGCCGAGCAGCACCAAGGTGCAGGGCAGCCCAGCTCCTGGAGATCACTCCTGGACATCTTTCTCCTATGGGACATGTCCCACTCAGCCCCCAGAAGCCCCACCTCTAGTGATCATCCCCTTAAATCTGCTTGGAGCCACAACCAAGGAGACTGGCAACGTTTTGTGGGTGGTGCTCCAGCTTGTCAGGAGCTGCGGTCCATTCAGGGTAAAATAAAGCTGATTTAGGAAAAGTGGGTTCAAACTTTCAAAGGCTTCATACAAAATGGCCAGCAGGTTGTTGTTCCCCACAGCAGTTTTGTTTGCCTGTGTTGCAAAGTCTTGATTGCAGCTCAAAGAAAGAAGCTTTGTCGTTCCTGCTGTAAAACACGGCCCCCCAGCAAATCACCGCCCAGAAAATTGCATGGTTTCTCTTCACAACTGATCCTGGTACTTGCTTTATTTCCTGCTACATGATCTATTGTTTCAGTGAAAGAGCTGTTGGGTAGACTGGTAGATGGAAAGTATTATCTTCTGATTGCATTTGTGCAAAGGCAAGGACCCTGGTTCCTTATGGGGCCACAGGACATTACTAGAATAACAGCTCCGCATGATGTGCAGCAGAGAGAGGGGTTGTATAGATTTCAGTAGGAAAGGAGTTACTAACTACTGCAGAACAGCACTAATGCCTTATTTTTGATACTGCAGATGAGATTTAATTGCTTCTCTAGATTTATTGGGACTAGTCGTTGGGAAGTAACTCATTAAAATCATTCTCCTTCTTTGCACACGTAGTTTTACCTTATTCCATGCACAGGGCCTCCTGGCAGGGAAGTATGACATTGGTGTTGCTTGTCAAAAGGTCAAAGCCACAATATTTGTGAAAATTAAGTTATAGGGAGCCCATGTGTGTATTTAGCTATAGGAAAAAATCCCCTGCTTTTCTTCCCTGAAACTAAATCCTGACACTGCATTTTTGGAAGCATGCACATGGCTAGACAAAGCATGACCAACTGGCATCACTGGCAGGCAAAAAGGAGCCACGTGAAGGTGAAGGGTGAAAGATTGCACCGAGGAGATGGTGTGTGGTGTGCATTTGTTGGGCCCCTCACTACAAGAAGGACATTGAAGTGCTGGAGCATGTCCAGAGGAGAGCCACCAAGCTGGTGAGGGGTTTGGAGAAAAGTCCTATGAGGAGAGGCTGAGGAAACTGGGCATGTTTAGTTTGGAGAAGAGGAGGCTGAGGGGAGACCTCATTGCCCTCTACAACTCCCTGAAGGGAGGGTGTAGAGGGGTGGGGGTTGGCCTCTTCTCCCAAGGGAATAATGACAGGACCAGAGGAAATGGTCTGGAGTTGGGGCAGGGGAGGCTTAGATTAGATTTTAGGAAGAATTACTTTACTGAGAGAGTGATCAGGCACTGGAACAGCCTGCCCAGGGAGGTGGTGGAGTCACCGTACCTGGAGGTATTTAAGAAATGAGTAGACGTGGCTCTTCCGGGCATGCTCTAGTGCCTGAGATTGTTGGTTTGTGTCTGGTTTTGGTGGAGTTTTTTTTGTTTGTTTTTTGTGGTTGGATTCGATGATCTCAAAGGTCCCTTCCAACCATGAAGATTCTGTGAGTCTATGACTAAACATCCAGTTATTTGCAGGTGCCACAGAAGCAGAGAATTTAGAGTAACATTCAAATTTTGTGCATTTCTAGAAACAACCCAGAACACTCACTGTTATGTGTCTCAGGAAGATTAATGCAGGACGTAAAGGCAGGGTAAATACCTTCTTAGCTCCATGAAGCTTACAGGCTCCATATTTCAAGATTATTTTTTTCACCACGATGCCTTCAGGTTACTGCCTGTGGTAAATATTAATTAAGCAAAGAGAGTGCTTGACCTATTGAACAGTGTTCTACTGTTATAATCATATATAGGGCAATAAAAACATAAATCAATAACATTGGGTATTTAGTGCTCATTGCAAGATTTACTTAGCGTCAGCTGAGTAGTTTCAAATGCATCTGAGTGAAAGAGGTAGGTCAAATACATTATGCAGCATAAAATTAGCCTACTCTGACATTTTCACAATGGGTGAATTTCCAAGAGCAGAGGGGATGATGACAATTGCTTGTCCCCCTCATGATAAGTACATTTTCTGTAAAGATAGGTGGTAGAGTTTCTGCTTCCTGAAATCCCTGCTTAACATACAGTGTATGAAATATTTTACAAATCAGAGGAAACACAGGACAGGGAGTGAATGCTCTGATAAAGAATAAAGCCTGATTTACCTCTCAGCCTTTACTGATTGCTTTTTGGCATCCATTCAGCTGAGCAGGTCACTAATATGATGCTCCATCCCTGGAGGGGTTCAAGGCCAGGTTTGACGGGTCTTTGAGCAACCTGGTCTGGTGGGAGGTGTCCCTGCCCAGGGCAGTGGGAGTGGAACTCAATGATCTTTAAGGTCCTTTCCAACCCAAACCATTCTATGATTCTATACTGTTTGTGCAAAGCAGTGGTGGTGATCTGCGGTGTGGCTTCCATCCTCAAGGACCAGAGGTGCTCAGAGCAGCCCTAGCTGCTTCACTTGAGGAAATATCTGAGCAGTGTGTTTTGGTCTGTGGCCCTTGTGCCTCCTGCTTTTTCCCATATTTTCCATGCTCATGCCTGCGTGGGCTTTCAGACTGTTCCTCAGCCCTATGGAGTTGGAGGCAGATTGTTTCTGATTCAGATCCCACCCACTGAAGAGCACATACATCTTGTGTGCACTGTAAGGACACATCCACCACACACAGCTCGAGGCCAGGCAGCTTTATAATACACTTTTTTTAAGCACTTGTGGCAGGATACAAGTCCTGAAAGTATTACTGTGATTGTCTTGCCTCTTGTGCTGCTCAGCACAGGCTGGAGAACAATCCCAGATGAATCATTGTTTGAAGTATTCAGCAGCGCTGAGAAGGGCACTTCATTTCTTTGTTAAAAATTCTGGTCCTGGAGCAGCTGCCATCAGCACTAGTAACATGTTGCAGTGCTTTGCTCCTCTTTGCAGGAAATTTGTACATCTTTATTTTCTATCTGACTGTATTTAGGCTAAAAATAGCTGCTTATTTTGAGTGTCTTTTCTCTGGGTAGGTAAGATAAGCTTGTGATGAAGTTAGAGCTTAACTTATGTTTAATAACCTGAGAACTTGACATTTTCCAAAGTGCTAATGCTTATACTTCACTGTGGACCTGGTCCAATTTTTCATCCTTCTCTTCCATTTGTGGATCCAAAGGTTACACATTTGTCTTTGCCTTATTCTGAGAGCTCATGTTCAACTGGTTGGTCACCACTGTCCACACAACTTTCTTAACATCGTGCTCATAGGAAGTTTTCTGTGCAAGTCTACTTTCCCTTCTCCACACCATAGGTGTTCCTGGAGGCTATGGGTTTGGTTGGAGAAAGAGCTCAAACCCCACAAGAAGCCAGGTCTCTGCAGTGGCCTCACTACTGCGTGTCCTTTCTTACTGAAAGACTCCTTGCCAAAGCAGATTGATTTCTGTCCTCACTCCTTTCTCTTATTTGCATGTCCTCATTTTGAGGGAACCATCAAAATACCAATGTTTGAAGCTGACTTTGAGAATGCTCCTCATCCTAGCCTGAGAAGATTGAAGGTTTTGGGGGATACCTGGGATATCTTGGATACTGCAATACCTGGCTCGTGTCCAGTGCAATATTAATCTAAAATAGGCATGCAATGGCAAAAAAAAAAAAATTCCCCCCTTTTTTCCTGGTGAAAATGCCAGAAGATCAGCTGTTCTCACTCTATCCTTAATTAAGTATCAAAGGAACATCCTGTTCCCACAATATTTTACATAATGGCCAGCCACCAGGATAAATTAATGCAGGAACAAACAGGGAACAAAGCTGGGGAAAAAAAATGAGAAGAGCTGCTGAAAAAAAGGAAAGCCGTGCCATGTGGTACAGAGAAAATGGCAGATGAGAAAGGTGCCAGAAAATAATAATACTGAATTACACATACTTCAAACCACTGGGAGAAACACAATGATGTGGTGGAAAGGAAGAAGGACTCCAGCATTTGCAGATGGACAAAACAGGAAAGCACCCAGCTGTCTCCATCATCACATCTGTTCCTGTGTCCTCTCCCTACAGGAGTCAGTGAATGGCTCCTGATCTTCCTGACAGCTGCTCATTCTCTATGTGTCCATGTCCTGGTGCATTCAGTGGTCCCACCATCTTCCACCTCCCACCTTCTCAGCTAGCTATCTGGCTCATCACCCTGGCCCATATGACTGACATCCCATGTGTACATCTGCTTAAGTCCTGAGAAATGAAAAATTAAAGGCTTGATTTGTTTGCTGACATCCTTGTATCAAATACACGGAGAAGCTCTGCTTAGACATACGGTCACAGGCCCTTCACACTTTTTTGTTTTATCCTTCAGACGATGGTTTCCAAGCTCTGGTTCATGGTGGAGCTGTTGTTCTCACTTTTCTCAACCTTGTGCTATTACTGAAGGACTCGGGCCTTTCTTCTGTCATCTTAGATCACTCAGGGAATAAAGGGACATGCAGAATGGAAAACTTTCTATTAAAATAAATGTGTGATACATCCTTGTTGTATCAATTCAACCAGGACCTGACAAATTGCATGCTAGATAGAACCAGGATCTATCCTTGTTTTATCCTTCAGATGATAGTTTCCAGGCTCTGGTTCATGGTGGAGCAGTGAGGACAGGCAATAATCCTCAGGAGCATTTTGACTCCGTATTTTTCTCTTACAGATTAGAAGGTGTGAGTGCGGAGAGCTCTGTGGGGAGCTGTCTGGCTTGGCAGCTGCGTGTGGACCTGGAAACTGCTGCCACCAACCCCTCCAGCTCTCTTTTCAGAGGGTCCTCATCCCATAGGGAATACATGGAATCTTTTCCCTTGTCTTCCTCTTTCCTCTGGGAAGTGAGCGAGCAGAGATGACAGAAGAAAGGCCCAACTCCTTTAGCAACAGAGAACTAACTGAGAAAGTTACGGCTATGCTTCTCATTAACAGGAGCTTTAATCTAAACTCGAGGAAACAGACCAAATGGTTTATTTGCCTCTGTCGAGCCGATTGCTGCTGCACAGGAATGTTTGTCTCTGAAAGTTCTTGCCTCTTGATGGTGAATTCAGCTTTGCAGGGTGAGGTAACAGTTGTGATTGATGCCGTGGATTCAGTGTGGCACCAGTTTTGGGGCAACAGCAGAGGGACAGACATGACAGCAGAAACAGTGGGATGCAGCGAGGATAGAAATGCTAGCTCCTTCCAGCCTTGACTGGGAGATTGGACTGAGATTAGATAAAGCTTAGTTGTTACTTTTGCCGGATTTGTCTAATTGTCGTTAACAGGATAGCATGTCCCAGGCTCACCAGAGCAGAAACTGAGGGAGACGGTTTGAATTCTTTATTGTTCACATGAAAGATGAACTCTTTTGAAGCAAAACCTTGTAAATGATTTCTTGTCCTCTCTGTACTCATCACCTGCCTGGCCTGGGAGAAGAAAACAACCAGCAGGAATAGTTGTCATGACCCTGAGCAAACTTTAGATACTAATTTCTTAAACATGCTGTTTCCTGCACAAACCATTTAATTTGCATCTTTATTTACATATATTTCCCAGTACATTAAATTATTCCATTGGCAAATTCTGCTATATCGTTGACCCAATTTCTGTTTTAGTAACAACCTCCGAGTCACAAATGAAGTAACTGAAGAATAGTTGTTCTGATCCTGGTTCTATCTAGCATGCAATTTGTCAGGTCCTGGTTGAATTGATACAACAAGGATGTATCACACATTTATTTTAATAGAAAGTTTTCCATTCTGCATGTCCCTTTATTCCCTGGGTGATCAGAGATGATAGAAGAAAGGCCTGAGTCCTTCAGCAATAGCACAAGGTTGAGAAAAATGAGAACAACACTTCTGCATCCTTCTAAAGATGTGCCTCCACCTCTGAAGCTCAGAATGCTCCTCTTGCCTGTGCCAGCCTGATCACGGCTGCTTGGGGGTCTTTGTCTCTGAAACTTCTTGACACCTCATGACAATTGTGGTTTTCAGAATTAAGAAAAAATTTCTGATGACTGCAGCGAATTTAGCTTGCTGTTAAAAACAACCTCTAATTACTTATGGTTCATAAAACTTATTTCCTCTCAGAGCAAACCCAGAAAAATAAGAGGTTTTTTTTTTTTTTTGTTCTGTTCTGTTCTACACTGATAAAAAGACATTTCAGAAAAGGCTGAAAAGCATGGAAACAGTTGAATACCTTGTTAGGATATCTAAGTACTCTGTCATATTATTAAACTTGAATAATGTGATTAACCTTATAAAAGACAGTATTCCTTTCCAGTGCTTTTCTCATTCAAAAATAAGAAAAGTGTTAATTAATTTATCCTACTTCCACTGTTGCATACCAATATAATGGTAATGCACACATAGATAAACTGAGTGAGAGAAATGAAAGGACTTGAAGCTCTCCTTAGTTTTCCAAATTTTGAGTTGCTGACATACATGCTTGTTCTTTACATCAAACTAAAATGCAAGAAAAAGAGTTAACTGCCTGAAAAAAGCCAAGAGCCAGCTGCCTAATGCCATGAGACACTCTGTCTCACTCAGATGGTTGCTGGTATAAGGTGAGTACGAGCGAACTTTTCTAATGTATTTACATGACTTATCACTCCTAGTTAGAAATACAACAAGGAACAGGTAAGGATCTCAGGTTAAAAAATCACCCCAGTCCCTTTTTTTGATCCTGAAAGAAAATATTTGACTCACTACCCTGAAATTCTTCTTTTTTTTCCTTTGGTTTCTAACGCGTGTTGCTGACCATGAAAGGCTGAGAAGGAAACTGTTGCCAGGAACAATGTGGTACGGAGTTTGCCTGTTTCAAGTGAGTACCCTTTGCCCAGTGACAGTGTCTTGGAAGTTGTGATGAGCCGTACAGCACGATCCCTCTGTGTTAAAGGCTTCATTTTGTTGTCAAGGAGACTGGCTGTTTTGTCAGATGCAGCTTTGAGAGTGAAGGAGTAGCATGAGGGAAAACTACGTGTACTTGTGCTACCTAAAAAGAACCACTTCTCAAACAAGAAAAACTTGATTTCTCTTCCACATGTACACAGGTACATCAGTAATGAGTTTTTTAGTCATTCCTTAGTACCTCTGTACCGTGCTCTCAGATTCAATAAAATCAAGTGGCGAATCCTGTGTATCAGCTACCAGGTAGATGACACATAATTTCTGCATTGAGACTATGGACGGTATAATCAGCTACAGTCCTGCTCTGGTCCTTGGAATGAGCTGTTGGTTCATGTCCTTGTCCCATACTTCAGGGACAGCCTGCACACAGGAGAAGTCTGGCCAGGGTTTCATCTGGCCTTTTGACCAACAGATTTGTGGACAAGCAGATGTTCTGCCCTTTGTTTTGCTCCACTTTTGTGCTACCTTCGAAGGAGAAGGTTGGGGGGACCTTCAGGGCCTCTTGGTCTTTTCTCTTGCCTCCACTCTGGTTCACCTACACCCACGCCAGTCCCTGGAGACACTTGTCTAGCCTCCTCTTGGGGGTCTCCTTGGAATCGTAACCATGTTTGATATCACACTTCCCCTCTTCCTTCAGTTCTTTGTTCTAAATATTTCTTTAGAGAGATGGTATCTGGACCTTCTGCCATGTTCACTAGCATTTTCTGGGCTTTCTCCAAGTGGTTCATGCCTTTCCTGAGGCACAGGGCCCCAGATGAGGTCTGGCTCTTCAGATGGGGCCTTACGAGTGCCAAGCAGAGCTGAAGGGCTACCTCGTGCTGAACTCCAGTCTCTGCATTCAGTATTGTGGTTGCCTACTTTTGTAACAACAAGTCACATGTGGTCATGTGGTCGACCGTCCATCTCTTACACCTCTTTTTTTAAATTTGCTTGATGGTAAATTTTGGCTAGCAGGCTCTCTAGATCAGGGTGTGCACCCAGCTTTGTATCCATCCTTTAACCAGTCCTAACCATTTTTTCTTTAGCTTCTGTATGATAAAGTAATTGAAAAGACACCAAGAAACTTTAATAAAATCAACTTGTGACATCTCCTCCTTCACCTCTCTTCACAAGGACCATTACAAAGTTGCAGGAGGTAATTTAATTGATTTGATACAGTTTGTTTTAACTTACAAATCCTGGCCATGCGCCTTTGAAAGCAGAGGAAATTTTTTGATGTACTTCTGAGGACTTAATTACTCCTAATATCCCATGTCATGTAGAAAACTTCCAAAAAAACCAACCCCAAACCTCAATTTTCTAGAGTATTTTACTTTACAACGCTCCACATTCAGATTTTGTTTAGAACTGTTTTTATTTTGTCAATATTCTGGATTCATAAAAAGGAAAATGTGTTTTATTAGACTACTGACTATATCTTTATACTGCATGGATTTACAGTCTGAGCTGTCACTGACGGATGTGCTGGGATTTCAGAAAAGTGTTTCCCTGCTGCGCTGAGGATTAGAAATCTTCCCACAATAGATTTTATCTATTGACACTCTTCAGTCGTTTCAAGCTCATTAGGCTATCACAGCTATGGCATCCCCTAGTGAGGCTGCAACATCAGAAGTGCTCTGTACTTTACTGTATCATTATTTCATTTTATGAGGCATGGGAAGGAGAGGGACTGGGATGACAATCCACCCTACCCTGCCTTGCTTTGTCCTTTCCCCCGTGCAAAATCACGCGGCTGATCTAAAGGAAAGCATCACCAATTTTTGTAAGTGCACCCCTCTTATTTCTCCCGTGTTTTCAGCTTGACCAAAGAAATTATAACACGCAGGCATCAAGCACAGGCATTTTTTCCCCCTTATTCAAAGCTGACAGTTACAATGGGTGTTATTTACCTGCCACCTTACCAGTGCACGGGGCTGTGGTGGGGAAGGCACATGCCCAGCAGAACCTCCTCCAGCCACAAGGTGCCTGTCCCCAGGACCCCCAGGACAAGGCAGGCAGCCAGCAAAGTGAACAGGGAGGAAAAGAAGGGTGACAGCAACAGGAAACTGTGCCTGTGGAGTATGGAGAATATGCAGTGCTCAGGTTTTCCTTTTGAGGCCGGGAGTCAGCAAGTGCTACTTTAATGATGCCTCTATTCCCGGTGGTCCCCCCATTAGCAACTGGCAGCTCCCTGGCAGCTTCAAAGAAGCCATGGGCTTTGGGAAGGGAGCTGCTGGGCTGCAGGACCAGCCTGGGGAAGCAGTCCCAGCCCTGCAAACCCATGGGAAATGGAGATTTACAGCTCCTCGTGCTGGCAGCTGGACACAGAGGGAGGTCAAGGCTGATGGAGGTGCTGGAAGGGGGAAGGCAGGCCAGGAGGATGAGGGAGGAGGTCAGAAGTGAGGTTGCACAACCAAGTCAGTGACAATGGTCACGTCCCCAGATGCTCCTGGAGAGGAAGCAAGGAGTCCTGTGCCCTGCTGCTGACCAGGAAGAGGAACTCCCATCCTGCATTGTCCTGAGGACATTTCAGTAGAGGACAGTGGGAACAGCCAAATAACTGAAACCTTCTCAGCCTGTCCTACCACTCTCCATGTCTCATCCTCCTGGCTAGCTCCATCTGTTGGGATTTTGGAGCTGATATTGGAGACCACCTAGATTTAATCCACAAACGACTATAGCAGAGAGAAGCACCCATATCCATTGGTGCCTCACCAGAAAATGGGGAAGATGCCATAAAAACATTCAAATGAGAAAATAAAAGGTAGGGTTTGGAATTATGTTTTCCCCCCCAGGCCATTTGTGCATTGCTTTCTGTGGGCTTTGTTTGTTATCCAAATCTCATTTCAGTAGGGATGAAGTCATAGACTTTAAAAAAGCTCCCACCCTGGATAGCACTGGTGGCAGCTGGCCTACAGAGCTTTCTCCTTCTAGGAGGTGACTGACCCCAGATAACTCGTACTGGCCTCTACAACCAGCTCCCCTCCTGACAGCTGAGTGCTGCTGGGGCAGTAAATCCCTCCACTGGCATTGGGAGGCCCACGAGCAGAAAAGGTTGAACAACGTCTGAACTGACCTTCAGGTGCCTCACTGAGTGTCAGCTTTCCTCTGCCTCTCCATGGTGTACTTTAGCAGCTGCAGACATTGGGATTAGCAAGAAGTATAGAACACTTCCAGCTGTGACATGGCCCTGATACTTCCAGCAATGTAAGATGCCTTCATCTTCTCATGTTGCTCTCATTTTTCCTGCAGAGCTATTCCAGTCCTCAGCACAGGGATCTTCCTGGAGGATAAATGGAAGATCCTCCTTGTGCAACGGAGACAGGAATTGCAGCCCATTAAGGTGAGATGATAACCTTTGGAAACTACAAAGACAATGCCTCATAGAAAAAGTATTGGTTATTCAGGGAAGGAAAAAAGGCCCAAATCACTAAAAGACTCAAGACAAAGACACATAGGAGGAGAACAGGCTTTTTCCAGGCACTTTCTCTCCTACCAGCATCCTACCTAGGCTATACTGGCTAGAGTATCTCTGGATCACATGTGTCTGGAAATGTCTTCAGTCAAAGTCAATCATGGGAATGGATGCAAACTGATTAAGGGATATGGATGTCTAAAGCTGCATATAGATATCTGGAGGTGATTTTCAAATTTTTCACAAGAACCCCCTTTGAAAGTGCTTGGCTGGGCAATTTTCAACAAGCTGCAACACAGAGGCACATGTTACCTACCTACCTACCTCCCTATCTATCTGCCTGCCTTTAAACAGCTTGCTCTACCCACACGGGCCAGTGGTTAAAACACATTACAGCTGCTGAGGAAGTTTTGGCTATCCCCATGAATAATATGGACACAGCCCACTGCTTCCAACAGGGAAAAGGGAGATGGTTCCTTCCTCGGTGCATTTCGGTCCAGCTGCCAAGGCCACTGTTCCCCTCCTCGCATCAGTGGGAAGGCGTAGAGGACCATCCCCAAAGGAGAAATCACAATTCAGTACATCTGTGGGACCTGTCACAATTGCACGTTGAAGACACACTGCAGAGCCCAAGCCTGCCAGTGGCAGAAAGGCCAGATTAGTTTCATGAGCCATGACTGTGAAGCTGCAGAGCTGATCCCCACTGGGAAAAAGAAGTTCAGTGCATTCATAGCAACCTCCGCGCTGCTTTCTCCTGGGATTTTAGAAGACCTTGCACAGTGGGACACCAACATGGCTCGGGTTGCACAAAACTACGGGGGTACGAAGGATTGCTATTCATAATAGAAGGGAAATAAACACCCTATGCTTGGAAGCTAAAATTGCCTGAGGAACGACAACTGCTTTAATGTCGCTGGTGTTGGTAGGAGGCTCCCAGTGCAGCTCATATCGGGTGTTTCTGCTTCTGGTGTCTAAAACACAGCTGTCTGTCTCAGATGCACTCCTTGGAAATGCCTGTTTGCCAGAGGGCAAATGTTTGACAGGATTAGACAGCTCTGATTATGTGCAGAGCATTACTAAAACTCTGGATTTACATTGTTTTTCCTTTCTGAGCCTGCTCTATGTGTGTTTCGTGAAAAAACTAAGTGCGATTTTAGTCTTTTACTTTCTCCCCTCCTATTCCTTAATCTTTCAGAACTGCTCTTTGAAGCAAAGAGCGTGAGGAGAGGAAACATCAGGTGAAACAGTTTAATGACATCTCATTAGCACTCCTCCAGCTGCAGCTGGGGTAAGAAGAGACCATTGGCTGCTGGCTTGGTGGCCCTTCAGACAAAACTGTCCTAGTGCTGGGGGTTTGTTGAGACTCTTTTCTCTGGGAAGCAAGGAGTACCTCTAACAAGGAGTTTTACAAGTGGCTGATTTCAGGTAGGTGTTCCTCACCCATTTGAAAACACTGTCAACCTCATCAGTCAGAGGAAACAATGCTAGGAATAAAACCATGTTTTTAGGGAAGGACAGTGTTTTCATGGAATCAAGGAGAAATGAGCAAGGAAAAAAGCTCTGATATCCGTACAGCTCTACTATTAGATAGTGTAGTCTTTATACTAAAAATATCTAGCTTTACATATCATTATAGCTAAAAATAAAGGCAATGCATATTTCAGACAGAAATTTATAATGCTAAGAGTACTCTAGAGTAATGAGTTGTAACTCAGAGTAACTTTCAGGGGACTTCAGCAGGAATAGAGGCATTTTTAATGTTCTTTTTAAATCTCTTCCCTTTTATAAATGACTCTGGGATTATTTAATAAAGCATAAATTCTAGAATGTGGAGCTGCCTTTCTACAAATTATGTCGTGAAGTGACAGTTTATCCTGGAGGAACCCAGGAAGGACAGTCTAATTTTCTCATCATTCTTGAATCATTGAGTAGCTTCTCCTTGCTATATCACTGAATGTATCTCCACCAAGAGACAGTGGCTAGGCATTCAGTGACCATGGCAGCTCTGCCTCCCAGCAGCCTTTTATCTTCTTCCAGAGAAGCTGTGGCTGCCCACTCCCTGGAGTTGTTCAAGACCAAACTGGATGGGGCTTTGAGAAACCTGGTCTAGTGGGAGGTGTCCCTACCCAGGGCAGGGGGGTTGGAACTCGATCTTGAAGGTCCTTTCTATCCCAATCCATTCTATGATTCTTCTTCACCTCTGTGCTGTCTCCTGGTATAACAAACAATCCTGCAGCAAAGGTGCAATGATGGTGAGCAAGGTTGGAGATATCGTGTGGAAATGGCAGAAGAGGGTAGTGATGGGGAGTCATGTAGGTCTTGTGTCTTCTTTCTCAGCTGCTACATCACTGTCATAGGTGAAATTTTCTTTTTTGTGTGTGTTTATCTCTTCTAATCCACAGATAGCCATGTCTAATATTTGCATTTAATGACATCTTCATAAGGGATTCTAGATATCATCTGATTTTTTTTTCTGAAGAAAAGGAATAATGATTCGTTTGTGTCTTTTGGTCACCGCCAGCCTGCATTAGATTTTATGAGTTGATTGCCAGTCCCTGAGCTTATCTCAATCCACCCCATACATTCCCCTCAATAAGAAGCAATCTGAACTTAAACACATTTGAGGAGAATTGCAATCAGTCATTAAGTCATTTTACAGTAAGAAATATTAACTCATTACGTAGAATGCTTGAGGTCTTGTTCGTTTTTTATTTCGTTTTGAGCAAGTGCTCAGCCATGCAAAATACCATAAAGCTGCTTGTGCTGCTGTATGGGGGCATCTAGGAAGGTGGTTCAATGGAAGATTAATTGACAAAGTCAACCTAGGTTTTCCATTAGGTAAATTCTTACAAACCTGGTTCATGAGACTGTATGTGTTCAATTAGCTCTGTTTGTCTTTGCACACTGCCAGCGCTCTGAATCTGCTGAGATAATGGATGTGATATAGATACAGCTATAAAGTTTAAACCAATTACTGGTAATGCGTTATTCAAAAAATTATAATGGCCCTATATAATGCCAGTTAAATAAACACTGTTGTGTTTTTTTTAATCTTTAATGATAACAGAAGTCCCATTACTTCCCTACATTTATTTCTGTTTTAAAAAATGCTTAAGAAATTGGAACTTAAGCTGCTATCTAGAAAAAAACATACATCAGAGACGTATATTGAAGGCAAGACCTTCAGTTTCTTTCAGAACGATGCTGTAGACGAATAACACTGAAAACCCCAGTGAAACACAGCAATTGCCCAAGACTGCATTCACTCCCAAGAGTACAGAAGTTATTGTAGCCTAATGTTTATTATTTGCTCATATATTATTTGCATTGTGCTTGTGACTTGCCAGGCACAGCACAGACTGTTAAAAAGGGGGTTTCTAGCTCCAAGATGGGCTATAATAGAAGGACAGGGATTATGTTTTCTCTGCGCCATGATTTATAGCCTTCAGCAAAAAACTCACCGAGATATGCGATAACACAATCTAAACTAAATGTTCCAAGTAACAGACAGGTTTGGGGTAATTTGATGTTTCAGCTTTGTTATAAAACACTGATGATAGTTAATGCAGGGTCTCTAAATATGGGAGAAAACATGAAAGAAAGTACACAGAGTTCAGAAAAGCATTTAATCAATTCTTCATTAAAGCCTCAAATGAGGATCATACAGAGGGAATTTAAGTGATTATAGCAAATCTGACCACATGGAAAGCAAATTAATGCAATGCATTAAACCCAATTGTTTTGCACTGAGGAAGAACTGGCACCTTCCCAGTGCAACACATCAATCATGGGGGAAACTGGTACAATTGAGCTAAAGTCAGCTCCAGAAAGTGAATCCACAGTTTGACAGATAGGATAAAAATAAAAGAAACTGGATGCTGTGGGAGGAAAGAAAGAGGGAACATGGTGAAGTGTGATGGCTCCTAGGCAGCTTCTCCAGGATGCAAGCCAGCAGGTAAGACCCAAAAGGGAACCAGAAAGGGGTTTGTGCCACTCACCATGGCAATGGTTGAAAGTCAGGTAGACAATTGTGTGAGTGAGATCCATAGAGCTATCAGCCGTGCTTGGGACAGAAGCGTTTGCTGGGTGTGCTGAACTAAAACACCCTGCCAAGCTCCTGAGAGAAGTTTTTGGTAGGAGCCTGGGATGGCTGAGATGGGGTTACTGCCCCAGCAAGAGGCAATGAGCAGCTCTGTGCTCATAATTCAGCTCTCATAATGCCCACACTGTCACTTGAGCTGAGGAGTATGTCGTATACAGCCCAGTGAAGAACTTCACAAGAAAACACCTGGATCAGGAAACCTAGACCAAGGCAAGTTGTGTTGGGCTCAGGTTTGGCTTAGAAATACTAGACCATTCAAGGTGGTCAATATGCGAGATAAAGTGGTTGAGGCATCATCCCTGGAGGTATTTAGAAGTCAGGTTGACATAGTGTTTAGAGACATGGTTTAGTGATGATTTTTATCAGAGTTAGGTTGATGGTTGGACTAGATGATCTTAAAGGTCCCTTCCAACCTAAACAATTCTATGACTCTATGATACTAAAGCCTAGTATTTTCAGCTGGATTCTGTCCACAGAATCTGTGGCAGCTGGATTTCTGCCAGATCTGAGAGACTGGAGGAGAAAGACTTGGCAAATGGAAATGTGAAAGGGGTTGCAGAGAGGCTGAGAGGGCAAGATTTGGAGGGACAGTGGTGGTGGAACACTGAGGCTCGAGCTGGAGATACTCTCCCACCAATATTCACGGCACAAAATGATGGGAGCAGGACCAAAACATTATCCCCAAAGGCTGGCCCCAGCAGGGATTTTGGGGGTTTCCCCAGGCTGGGTGCACCCTGTGAAGGCAGTGAATTGCTGTGCTGGTACCATCCATGGTAAACACCATGGCAAGGTGGGATACTGCTACACCTCATCATCTGGGAAGCCCTGATGCAAGGGGGCTACCGATGTGACCAAAAGTCCTCTCTCCTACAAAAGCTCTCCCTTTGTTTCTTTCACTTAACCTAGCAGAAATTGTTCAGATCAGAACATTTTCTTTGGGTATGCAGGAGGAGTTATTGGCTCAGCAAACTAAATACCAATAAAACTGGAATAATGAGCCATTATTTATGCAGTGGAGCCATTATGTTTTTATTTATTGCACTCACTGTAATTACAGTTTCACCAGACCTGACAGTAACACATCCTTTAATGATGTACCCAAAGAAAGGATTTATTTGAAAAAGAAAAATCCCACAAGTGTTAGTCATAACTTTACTTTCTACTGGAAATTTTTAGGAAAGGAAAAAGTAAACATAAATAATGGATTTACTAAGAAAATATGTTTGTTTGCTTTTTAACTCTTTGTCATGTTTCCAACCTCCCCATCACTCTGAAAGGCCACACAGTGAAAGCTGCTGTTGTACTGCTGAACCCTGACAGTGGTGTTGGCTGCTTTATAGCATGGGATGTAACAAACCAGCACATGCAGACATGCTTGTGGAAAAGTGATTGATGGTACGCAGAAAAACCCCCTCAGACAATAAAACCTGCCTTATGGCAGCTTCACCAGGTCTCACGTTTTTGGCTTCACCAGGTGTCTCACATTTCTCAGGTTTTCAGGCGAGTTGTCTTTCCTGAGTTCTGCTCTGTCATCAAAATGTCAGTCTCCTACTCAGTTGTCGTCTAATCCACTCTTCCTTCAAAAAAAGTGAGACTTCACTTGTAAATTTGATGTAACCTGTTATTTGTGTGGCATGTTTCACCTATCAGATACCTCTGTGAAGACTAGCCTCTTCATAAATATTAATATAAAGTCAATACCTTAACTGGCAGGAGAATGAATAAATGACTAATGATGAGCTCTGTTTCCAGTGATCTTCCAGACCTCCTCCCAGCACCCACTCTGAACCAGAGCTTGCCTTCACCGGGCACAAGGACTAATTTTTGTCACGAGCATGTTTTGCTCAGAGTGGGGACAGCCTTCTGTACTTACTAACCCCAAACAAGCATGGAAACCTCAGTCCCTTTCTGCTAGGGCTTATGATTTTGCAACATCACCATCTGACTCTTTCTCTCTTTTACCATGATGATCAGAGGCCCCAGCCCAAACCAGGACCCTGCTGTGTCAGCCACGCAATGACCACACAGCAGATGCAGCTGTCTGTGAGACCCACTACAGCCATACTTAACCTAAGCTTGATATTATTTTTTTTTCCAGTGTATCAGTTCAAAATGACAACCCCATGGATTCGATAAACCATGTAGCTCAGTGCTGTCTTAGAGATCTAGATCTGTGCTAAGCATCCCAGCTAGGAACATGTCTCAGGAGACGCCATTTCTAGGTTTGACTATGTTTGGACTGAGAGGTCATACAATAATCCTAAACATGCTGGGAGTTCAAGCGTCACCATTCTGCATTGGGTTGGACTTTCTTCCAGTACCTTTTCTTAGAGTGATCTGTGACTTGAGGAATCCCTGTTTGGCTCAGGCACCAGGGGCATCCACAGCAGTGCATGTGCCAAGTGTCCATGTTGACCAGGTTGGTGAAGAAAACTACGGGTTGCTCATAGCCAGGGGAACATGCCTGCATTTATTTACATCTGAAAGCAAGCAGGCAAAACGTAGAATGATTTGCAGCTTTACAAACTTCTTCTGAAACTATAAGGCACTTATCACAGCCAGCCCTGCCATCCTTCCTCCCACATTATTTGCTGCAGTGATTTGTCAAGTCTTATCTCGGATTAGGTCGTTAGCTCTTCAGGACCGAGGTGCTAGTCTCTGCGATTTAGTGGCATTCATCGGGTCACAGAGACTGGAACTATTTAAGAAAAGCTCCAGGAGTTCCCTTTCTTGTGCTGAAAGTAGTTAGGGATTCAGAATTTGCTTTCTGCTCCTGCTCAGCCAGAATTCCCAGCTGCGCTGAGCATTCGTGCCAGAAGGCATCAAGTCCATGAGCCTACTTGCAGAAAGTGATGGAAACAATGAAGCAGGGGAAATCAAATAGGCAGCTATGGAAAAGTTGCTTTTAATATGGACCCAGGTCTATGAAATCTTCATTAAATGATTCCTTGGGCAGTGTTAAAAGAGCAAAAGAAATATTTGGACCTATAATTACTCCTGTCACAGAGGCAGCAGGTAGCAGATTGATCCGAAACCCCAGCATGAGAGTTTGTCCAGAAAGAGCAAGTTATGATGCCAAAGTTAACTCCTTGATGGTGTCACCAAATCTTTTTGAGTCTGTGGTGTTCACCAGATTTAGGACAGATTTTGTGGCTATCTTTGGCAAGATACCAAAGCCAAAGTTTGATGTGGTGTGACCAAATGGTGCAACCAAATTCAAGTGGCTGATGGAGCAGACCTTAGCACCAGTAAAACAGAAATTACAAAGGTGTGTTCACCACAGTTTAAACACAAATGGAGCAAGATTTTAGTTGCTAGCAACAGAACCAGAACAGGTTGCATGTGACGTTTTTTCTGGTCAAGATCAGGTCTGTGCTGCAGCTGGGGCTAAGCAGGGCACGTGAGGTCTTTGGAACTTGTGTATGCACAGGGGATGGTGGGTGTATTTTTCCTTGGAGGATGCTTTGAAAGGCTGCTCCCTTCCTCTCCCTGGCTCCTTGTTCTGGTCACATCCAGGGTAGGAGTTTGCAGTATTGACTGCTCAGTACAGAATATAATTGCCACAGCAGAGAGGGCTACCACAGAGGAACTGCTGACTGCTTTGGTGAGGTAGAGCTTGGAGAAGTTCAGGGACAGCAAAGGTTGTCAGAGGTACAGAGGGACTTTCAGACAAAGAGATACTGAGTAAACTAGGGTCTCCTTCCATCTGAAAAGTGAGTGACTGGCAGGGGACAGGAAGAAGGTCTCTAAATTCATGAGCAGAACTGGGTAGCTGAATAAGAACTCACTTTTCAGATCTTCTCAACACAAGAATGAGGAGGTGTTAAACTAAACTGGTGGGTGCTAGGTTCAACATCAGCAACACAGCAACTGACTTTTTGATTAGTGTGTAGGTTGACTCCAGAACACCTCAGCACAATACACACTGAAAGATGGAGATGAAAAGAGCTCAGTGAAGAGGTGGCTCTGAGATCAGAAATGTCATCAGGTTCACTGAGATTAGAAATATCACAGGGAAAATGTCTGGCTCAGGAAGTCCTTCAACCTTAATGTGGGGGAAACATCATATACACTTGTCCTGCTCTTATTCATAGAATCATAGAATTATCTAGGTTGGAAAGGACCTTTAAGATCACCTAGTCCAACCATTAACCTAACTCTGATAAAAAACATTACAAAACCGTGTCTCTAAGCAATATGTCAACCTGTCTTTTGAATACCTCCAGGGATGGTGCCTCAACCACTTCTCTGGGCAGCCCATTCCAAGGCTTAATAACCCTTTCAGTGTAAAAATTTTTTTTAATATCCAATCTGAACCTTTCCTGGCACAACTTGAGGCCATTTCCTCTTGTCCTGTTGCCTGTGACTTGGGAGAAGAGACTGATCTCCAGCCAGATAATTCATTTCCCTAGGCATTCACTTTGGCCACATTGAGAGACCTGATATCAGGCTAGATAGACCTTTTCTCTGGCACAGTAAGGTGGTCTTACGTTTTATACACACTCACAGCTGTGTGTGTATAGAAAAGGTAACAGAAATATTAGGTGTTCCTTGGGATGGTTTGTTTATCATGTTGGATGACATTTAAAGCACATATTTTTTCATTGTATAAAGCATCTATCTGCACATGCTGATAAATGACTTATACTCTGGTTATATTATCTACCAGATTTCAGCTGATCAATTATGTTAAAAATCTGAGACTCAGGAGGGGGATTAGCCATTCAGAAAAATCCAGCCATTGAGGTCTTCAAGTCTTTGATGCCTCTAGTCAGGTGTGCTTTAGCCAGATGCAATATGGAGGCAACACAATGAAATATTGCATGTGGGATTTTCGGGAGCAGAAGATCCAACAGTTCCTTCTGGCCTCACCTAACCTAAAGAGTCTACAAGGCATAACCATCTTAATGTGAGCTAGACACCTAAGGCTCACTCTGTAGTCTCTTGAGAGGAACCGGTTTGTTTAGGATATAATTCCCCCAACCTGTTCCAGCTACTTGCTTTACGATAAGGTGAATCTAGAAGTGTCTCTTCTCTCCACTGACTGTACAGGAAGCCTCTGAAACAGGTCAAATGTTAACATTTCCAAGAGTTAGACCAGTCTCATCCTCTGAGTCATTTCCAGGTCTATTTTTCTGAAAGAGTCAGGGAATTCACGACTCTACCAACATCTTTTATTTTTACATTATAAACTCCACAGGTGTGCTACTATTCTTGAAGAAAAATACCGTGCCATATTCAGTCATGTGATCAAAACTCCGTGAATTCAATGACATTTCACAACTGACTAATTTAGTCACCTGGACAGATGTTTTGGTGAGATTCATTTATTTTAAAACTATATGTAAATGTATTTCCTATCTTGGTAAGCATATTGGCTTTTTCTTAAATTCATTGTAAAGTAAAATGAGAACACAGAATTCTTCAAAGATGCTCTGAGAATTATCTTGTCTGCCTGTTCAGAAGAACTTCATGGAAATTCATAAGAACTACAGAATTATTTCAAAGTAAATCACAAGATACATACTGTACATTTCTGTTTATTCCTTATGCTTGGATTGAATTCAACACCAGAGAAAAATGTTCAAGTCCTGATTTCTTTATTAAAATCTGGAGTTTTTTGTACAGTGAGACATATAAAAACCAGTCATTCTTTCTTTCCTGAAGTTTGATCCCTCAAGAGAAACAAAATCAAACTTACCTAATAATACAAATACAATCCCATTACTTTTTTTTTCTTGCCAGAACAGGTCAATGTGTTTTGTTTGGCTTCCCACATAAATTTGAACATAGATCTTTTCAAAAGGGAGTCAGTGGATGCAAGTAAATCCTAACCTTATGGGTCACTCTCTAACCTGAACTGATGCAAATTCTATGCAGTGTCGTGCTTGTGGGCCAAAGCTCAAGATAGACCTAGTCTCTTCTCATCTTCCCAGACTCTCTAACCAAAGTGAAATGAAGGTGAAATAGTTTGCTGTTCCCAGGTGTCATTTGTCTTTCAGATGCTCTCACCAGTAAAGTATTCCTGCTTTTCACTGAATTTCACTGAGTTTTAGAGTTGGAAGGGACCATAGAGATCTTCTAGTCCAACCCCCCTGATAAAGCAGGACCACCCAGAGCTTGTTTTAAGTTTAAGCACATCATATGGAACAGTTTGATTATACAGGCAGATCTCTTGGGGACTTCAACAGTTCATTTTGGGGTGAAAATCTGCCTACCCCTCCTATCTGGATCCTTTATCCAATGTGCCACTTCAGCTGACTGAGGTGTGTGAAGAGATGTGTGTGGAAAGGGGAAGAGGGGAGGTCAGTGTTTCTGTAGAATCATAGAACGGTTAGAGATGTAGTGTCTGGTAAGATAATGCGACTGAGCCATTCTGGACCCCCTTTTAAGATTACATAAATCTCCCATAGGGTTGCCATTTTCTGCCTATTAGGTATAAAATGAGCTTATGGTCACTAGTTTTGACTGAAATGTGTAATTTTTAGGAGCTCTGTTAGGGTGAGTGAATTCCATTCTTTGATTGAAGTTGTGTCTAGGATGGCTATATATTTAATAATGTTTCAGATAACCTCCATTTTCCCTGTTCCTCCCCTAATGGGAGAAACAGCCCCAAAAGCAGATTTTTCATAGCCCAAGCCACAAAAAGGTAAATGGTAGGTAGTATTACTTATGTCCCTTTACTTTTATGGGCTGAAATAATAAACTACCTCCAGTAGAAGACTTCTACATGGAGAGCGCAAACTAATGCTATGGGATTCGGGTGGCAGGGTAGAGTCCATGACAGCAGTGGTCTTTTTTGCACCCTCAAGGAAGGCAAACAGTGTGGCAGAAGTCGCCTCAGGCGGGAAACGTGATGCTGTGAGTGACACCCACTCCCCGTCTGTCTGGAGAAAAATAGTCTGTGCTGGCGAGTGAGGGAAGAGTGAAGGGAAGCACTGAGTTTCTCAAGAAGAAGCCAAAAAGAAACATTGATTTCCTCTATTGGACAAAGATGCCAACGTTAAATTGGTTTCTCTTTTTTTTTTCCGAGCTGGAGAGAAGTTTGAAATATAATTTTGTTACTGTAAATGACAGTGCTTAAGGCAGAGACTTTTTAGCATCCATAGGCATTAAAACTGAGATGTAAATGGGAACAAAAGAATATATTTAAAATCTACTTGGGTACAAAATAGTTGATAAACCACCCTATAATTCTCTCCACTGCATGGTGTGTGCGTCCTATAAGGGAGGTGTCTATTGTTCGTGCAGAAGCTCTACCTGTTCCAAGAAAGAGGAAAAATAAAAGTTGCATTTACATAACCAAAAATGTATTTCAAAAGATTCAATAGGCCAAAAATTCACCTCTGGAGGAAACTGCCTTTGCCATCAGTGGACTGGTTTGGTCTGAAGTACCTAAATCTTAAAAGCTGTTAAAGAAAAGATGGGAGTCTTGGCTGTCTTCCCACAAATTAAGAAGCTGATTGCAGAGTCTCTCTTAACAATAGCAGACATTTTCCTCTCATCTGTGAATATCACTTAATCACTTTTCCCCAAAATGTGATTTTACAAAGATGTAAATCGATGAAGTTTCAAGCTGAGTATTTACTTCTGGTGAGATCACCCAGGGATTTCTCAGGAGATGTGGCTGGGAAGCTCTGGCCCTCTAATTAGGATGAGAATAGTTTGGCAATAGAAAGCAGAGACACTTTGTTAGCAGAAGAATACATGAAAATTGTTCAAGTGCCTTTGCTGCCCTTCCTTGCTGCTATTGAAACATGGAAATAGCTACCTCAGAAGTTAATTGTGTACCTAAGGGGAGCCCTACATAAAGGTATTAAGTACTGTGTATAGACACAATTCCTTTTGAATAACTCTTCCAAAAAAGCTACCAGAACATATGCCCTTGTATTTGTCAGACTGTGGTCATTTTTCTGAATTAAAACACACAGCTTCTACCTCTGAGATACAACACCTTTACCAACATCTGGTGAGGCTGAAACTCTGATGCTGTTGCCTGTCATTCTCTGCAGAGTACAAATGTCTTTTAGTATACGTGCATGCTCTCTACAGGTAATATATATTTTGAAATATCTATTTTCTTTACTTCTGCTCCTTCTAAAGAAGGAAAAGCAGTGGAAAGGCACTTATGTGTGCTTGGTGTTTTTCCCCATGCATGGGATGCAGCTACACATCTAAAAGGTGCTGGATACACTCAGAGAAGGGACGTCAGGGTTGGTGGATGTGTTCATCTATCACTGGGAAGCGAGGCAAGCGATCTCTGCCAACCTTAATGTTAACTGGCTGCTGGGAGCGTGAGGGGTGGGATGCTGAGATCTCGATGTTCCCACCCTGAGGAGAGTCCAGGCAACACTGGGGGCATTACAGACAAGCTTGGGTGGAGGGATGAGTGACATGTGTCTGTATTTCTACCGAATTGCTGGAGTGTATCACACCTCCAAGAACTCTGATCGTTAGTGAGCAAGCGTGGAGTGCTCTTGTTAAAGTTGACCCAGCACCGTTAGGGGAATTTGCCAGACATCAGCCCTGAGTGATACTCTGGAGGTTCCTGGAACAGCAGAGACCTGTCTTTTGGTGTTCAGCTGGTATTCAGGAGTCAGGGAAGGGTAACTGGTACCTATTGCCAAGCCTTGGTATCCTCCTGTGAGGAGCAGTGTGTGCACAGCTCCACTAATCCTTCTGTATTTCGTGACAATTTCATTTACTGTCTCACTGAGATTGCTTTTATTAAAGCGGTTCACAGAGGCGTCGTTCCTCGCTTTAGTTCAGTAACAAAACTGCCTACCTCATCACTTGCTGTGGGAGAGGAAAACAGATGTCTCAGGCTGTTTTCTTACACTGTCTGCTTTTTATTGTCTTCATATGTCAGCTTTAGTCAACAGGGGAAAAAGTACTCTTAAAGTGCAAGCAAGATAATATTGTCATTCCTCGGGCTCGTTCAAAACTCTTGAGGTGCCAGAAGAGTTTCATAAAGAATATACCCTGTGTAATGGCTTCCATGAAACTGTGCTTCCTTCCCATCCATCAGGATTAAACCAGATTTATGCTGCAACCAGCCTGCAGAATATATTATGTCTCTGGAAAAGACATATACATGCAGATCAACAAGCACCCAGCACTGGGGTCTGAGTAACAAAAAGTCACTCTTCCTCTCCGTTTGGGATGTATTTAATCACCAGAGACTTTCCTGTTCCCACTGAGTTCAAGAGAAGTAGAAGAGGGTGTCTCAAGTTTCAAAAATAGCCTGCCTTAAAAATAATATCAAAATGTCCACAGTATGAGACATATGAGAAAGAAGCAGTATCATGGGGTCCGTGCTGCATGTTAGCTGAGGAACATTAAGTATTCATGAAAAAGCAATACAGCCCAACGCTGCGTAAAACTCCTTTGACAGTTTTATCTAAGTAGCATCTACCTACCTTTCTTCTGAAACCCCACATTTCTGTGAGCTTCCTAGGATCCATCAGAGCAAATAAATGTATTGGTCTAAAGGGCTGATTTAAAAGATGGAAATAGTTGTCTAGAGGCAACTTTTATTAATGATTTTTGAATTTTAGTTCACCAAATTATTATTTTTGGGTCATAATTTGAAGTGAAGCTATCATTCCAGGATATTTTAACTAAGCTGATCTCTCTCTTTTTAAAGGAAATCTATGCAAGAGTCTAAGGCACTAATTTATCTCTAGATATGATAATTAGCCATTTAATATCCATTGGCATTTTCCTGCGGCTATAAACTAGTGGCTACGAATCAAGCCTGTCACTTCTTTACAGTCCTTCCCCTCTACAAAATAACAGCCCAATTTATCACCTCATTATACAAATTTTGTGCCAGCATATCTTCTCTCAGTTCTGTGGATCTGCAGAATGAAAGCGAAGGCACGCAATAGCATATAAATGTCTCAAAGTCTTTAGAATTCACGGTTTCCCCAGTTTTTCGCAGTACTGAATGTGCCATTAATTTCAGGTGAATGGTAGTCTCTTTCGCCCCTATTTTCCTCCACTCATTAGTTCTTATAGTAGACATAAATCAGGATATCCTCCTGGATCAGCTCGGAAATCTTCAGGCTTTTTGCTCTCCTGAGTTCACACCTGCTGCATCTTTCCAAATGCTTTTTCTTAGTGGTTAGAGAAGATACCTTTTTCGAATTTTCTCCTCTTAGTGTCTCCCAAGGAGCTCATCTTTGTCTCTCTTCCCTCACTTTGATTTCTCTTCTTCCCTAAGCCCCTACTTCTTCAAGTCTTGAAGATATCTCTGAGTCAAAACTAAAACTTTGCTATTTTTGCCTTTTCCATGTGGTATTTATCTCTGTTTCATAAACTTTCAACTTTCCTATGTTATAAGTAATAATGCATAAATTGTAATACTATTCTCACACCTTGTTAGTCTTATATCATCTCACAACTTATCAGAATATTTTAATTTGCACTTATTTCAAGGAGGGATCCAAGCGTGACCTAGATAGGAGAACGTGCAGTGGTTTTGTAGGTGCTACCAGTGTGGAGACAATGACAGAAAGAAAGATAAAACCATTATGGCAAGCCTGCCCTAACTCCATTAACCTCTAGTAATGACAAAATAATTTCTCTGTAAAAAAAAAATAAAAATATTCATGTGCTTCTACCTCCAAAGAACGTTTTCCCCTTTTCATCTTAAGGACACTACTCCCAACCAGGATTTTGTTCCAAAGTCAGGGTAACTTGTTTTTCTTCATGTAAAGAAAAGTTTCAGAAAAGTTTATTGCCTCCTTTTTCTCTGACTCATGGGCAGTCTTTCTCCAGCTCCAGCCCATGGTTTCACCTCTGCAGATATGCCTGGGCTCCCTGCAGACACACCAACCATCCCTAGGGAGCTCATCAACAAAATAAGTATCAAAAGTTTCCCCTAGTCATCTTGGTCCTAAAGCATTCTATATGCCATTGCATATATTCATATGCCATACGTGGGACGGTTGACAAGTTGTCTGTTTGCAACAGGAAGGTTAAAGGCTCCAGAGTTCATTAGTGGTCCCTACTGAGAAAACTTTCTCTCTCTTTTTTTTTTTTTTTTCTTCAATCAAACAAAAAAACCTCCCTCTCTGTATTCATTATCAACCCCGCACTCCAGTTCTGCTTCAGCCCGACCTCTGCTTAATGTGCTTGAGGTAAAAGGATTCCACAGTCCATTTGGTAAATTACTGTAAATGTTCTGCAGGCGCCCTCTGACAGTCTGCGCAGAGCAATTAGCAACTCTCTTTTTCCAGAAGGGTTATGTACAAACAGTTCAGGCCGTAACTGCTCGTGACACCCTCGCAAAGCCGTGTGGGACACAGCACTCGATTAAGGCTGTAATTAAATACTGGGGCTGCTGCTGCCCGTGAGGCTGTTTCCCTGTCTTTTCTGGTGCTGCAGAACCTCTCCCGGGATTCCCAGGGGAGCTAAGTCATAAGGGATGATCATCATTGGTTTTAATGCCACTTGTATTGCCTAATCATTTTCACTGTTTATGATCTCAGGAAGATGCTATTAAAAGAGTACATGGCTTTATCCGGCACGTTCAGTGTGCTGGAAGAGAGGTTTTTAGACTGCGTGTCCCATTGGGATGTATTACTTTGGTGGAAGGTCTACTCTCTTTGGATTTGTAACTACACTCTGCACCTGTTGCCTTTGGATAATACAATTCCAAGCTTAGTAACTACTGAAAATTAACAGGGGCATTCTCTATTTAAAGAATAACTCTCCAAAGTCACAGGACAGAGAATTGAAGAGAGAAGAGCAGATTCTCTTGCCCTGTCTCTCCAGATGTGGTTTGTTGCCATGCACTGGGTTTCCAACTCCACAAAGATCAACCTCACACACTTGTAGTGTTTGATGGGCTCTAGATGTCAAGAAAGAAAAAGCAACAGATGACCTTTCCACCAAGAAGGTGCCCCACCTTTGGTGACCACCTTTGCTTCAGAAGATAACAAAAGCTTCTCAGCATCATTAGCAGTAATTAATGACTCTGTCTAGGGAAAATAGTTCATAGTGTTTGACACTTCTTCCATGACAATAAGTGTCCTTAGGCTCCCGAGGGGGAAAACAGGATGGGGAAGTGCAGCTGAACTGCAAAAGAGGGGTTTCCAGAAGTGCTGAGTGTTGGCTCCATCGCCATCCCACTGAGGTCCGAGTTGAAAAGACTTCACAGAGGCAGGATTAGACCCACAGCCCCTACCTCGGCTGTTTGTCCTCCCTCACATGGCACCTCAGGAACCTGCAAAAAGCCACAAGTTGTAGAAACCCACTTTTCTCCTACTGTCAGAACTGCATAACCCAGCAGATGGTGGCCAAAGCAGGTCCCATACACTGCTGCAGGACAAGGACACACCTCCGAAGAGGGTGACCATCCCTAAACAGCAGCTTGGTGATGCTTTATCTGCCCAGCTGGGAGGCAGCCCACCAGGGAAAGGCTACAGACCCTGGCACACTCAAGGGTCAGCCCACCCAACAACGTATACTACTTTAATTGTGATGGACTTTAGCGTCATGGGAGCGCTGACAGCGTAGTTTGCAATATATAACCTATTCCTTTTTAAAAGCTTCAGATATTTTCCTGGTATCTCCTTAACTAAATTGTAAGTGTCCTGGTTGGACTTAGTAAGTGGCTGTTTCAATGCCACTTGTATTCACAGTCACTGCATGGGCTTGGGGAGAATTTGTAAATTCATTTGCAGATTTCTCGCTAGGTGTGTTTCGGTCAGAAACAGTTGTTGGCTGGAATGAACAGTTCTCCACAAGAACAAACTAATTTTGTTATAGATTTCATAAAATGCATGAAATCCAAAGCTTTTGGTAATGAGTTGTGTGTTGATTCTGCCTGATCTGAATATTTTGAGTTCCATTTCAAAATTAATTTTACTTTGTTATATACTTTGGTATAAGATTTTAGCTGAAGAGATTAAAAGGTGAAACAACCATTTAATACTTTCCATGGTTTGAGCATTATTATGGTAATTTAAAGTCATAAGGCATTTGGAACATCTTTCTATTTTATATTGTTCATAATAACTTCCCCCAAATCTGTGAATTTTTCATGAAGGAAACATTCCAACTCCCCTCCAATTTTTGAATTAATGCTGGCAGTTCTTGTTAGTCATGAAGAAGGATGAAGAACAGAACGAAAGAGAAACATATATTTCTCTGAAGCATTCAGTTAGCAAATCACAGAAAAAAAAATCATGTCACAATGCAAGGCTTTCTTTTATCATTATAAGTCTGAAGACATTTTTGCTTTTTAGGCTCTTTCCTTCTTTAGGGTGAGGAAAAGGAAAAAAAAATCAAACAAAATGGAAGACAAAGTTTATGCAAATATTAAAACTGCTTTAAAATATAAGTTAGTTTTATGCATTTAAAGAATATGAATTACAAACCAGGACTGACATATCTATCTGTCATGGCTCACTGACAGTGTGAGAAACAATCTTCCTTCATCTGCTGAGTGAAAAAGAGGTTTTAATCAGAAATCAAATAGAAAGAAAGAGCAGGGCTGATGTGTTGTGAAACTGTGGGACCTACCCAGCACTGAGGGCATTAGTGCAAACTGCAGCCCAACCTCCTGCTCTCCTGGTGGGAAGCTCTTGCCCCCAGGGACATCGTGACAGATGTTTGTACCTTCAGTCTCATTAAGCTTCAAAATTAACCTAATATCAGGGTACCTGCAAACCTAAAGCAGGCATTACTACATCAGCTTATCCTCAGATTTGAAGGGGTTTATCAGGGACGATTATATCTATATGTCTATATTTATATCTATATAGACATACAAATATGATATATATATATATATGCACACAGATCTGTGTCTGTATCTATATCTGTATCAAATAGAAGTTTAACTTTTGGACTAATCAACTGAGAAAACATGAGAAGTTATTCTTCGCGTTATGCTTGAACATCCCAGTCCCATAAGCAAAATGTTAGTGATCAGCTTCTGTTGTTTTTTTTCTTATTTAAACAGACAGACAAAAGCAAAGCTTCTGTGCTTTTCTCATCTTTTTTTGATGCGAGATATAAATGTATTTAATTGTGATTTTGTTACTTGAAAGTAAATATATTGCAAATTGTTCAGTTCATAAGTGACAGACCTCAGATTTTCTGTTTAATATGGTTGTACTATAGAGATTAACTAGGAAAGCTGCCTGGAAAAGGAGTAAAGAAGGTGATTACATGAAGTTTAGGGTGAAACCTTAATTTTTTCTGCCTGTGAACACAGTATAAACTGTGGAGATGTCACTTTTACCTCTTCATAAGGGTGAAGCTGGATAGAGTTTCTCCTGGCCTCCAAACTTTCAGGTTAAGATGTACTTGTGGTTGGTTGCTCTTCCGTGGTTTTCCAATGCAGTGAGACCTCAGGTGAGGAGCAGAACCTGGCTCAGGTTTTGAAAACTGCCAGATCAGAGCTGATATGGCTTTTCTTATGCTTCCATTTATAGCAGCCGACTGTTCAGTGAGTGTTCTGCAATGTTTTGTTTGCAGAAGTTTATGTTTTCAATCCATTTGTGCAGTGAAAATAGGGCCTAATCGCCTAATCCATTTAGCATCATCCACATTGCTCATGAAGAGATGAGCCAATAGTGGAGCCAATTGGGTGTCTGAAGCTGTTCTCAAGATATGGTCAATGCATCATATTTGAAAATGAATTCACCAAAGATGGGGGGAAATTATTTCTACTGTTTCAGAGCCATGACTGATCTGGAAGTCTTAATGTAAGTCTTGTTGTTGTAATGGGTTAATATCTCATGGTGACTTCTCAGTCATTTCAGGTTTGGCCATGAGTATTTGCTGTTGTGGCTAGAGTGTTGCCTCTTTTTATTTGGTGTTAAATTGTACTGGTCTACTTTAGAAGAAGTAGGGGTTATCTTGCAGAGCGGTGAAGTATATTTTAATATCATTTTCTTATAGCCCATGGGAGCATGTGGTGTTCTGTTGTTGGATTTGATCTGTGGTGAACTAATTAAAGTGAAGGTGGCAGTGTCTTACCCTGGTGTCTTCTCGCAGGTCTGTACATCAGCTTTAGATCTGTACTTGTGTACTCTACATGAGGCTGCATGTGGTAACTCCTCTGGGAATAATGTGTTTCTCACATAACCTTAGGCAGTTGCTGCTGGTGGTGGTCTTTTTTAATTTATGCTGTAGCATTTCCCTATCATAACTGTCACAGCTTCGCTGCTGAAAATGGAAAGAAGCCCTAAATCTTCTAAAATCATGATACGTTTAAGTAACTCAGCTAAAGCTTGAATCTTTTATTTTACAATGCATGATATGGAAACTGAGTCCTCTTTATGCTTGAAATCCATCAGAATAAATTCTGAAAGGCAGAAATGGGAGATACCAACAAAACAGACATTTTCTCATTTTCCTAACTATATCTGATTTGATGTTTCTTACAGAAGCTCAGATTTTTTTTCCACAAAGATAAACCCCAGCTTAATAGGTGTTTTTAGTTCAGCTTCATGTGTTGGTAAGGCGAGTTCTTACCATGCAGAGGAAAGGAAATGATAGTTTGAACCCAGGTCCAAACTGTTTAGATCACCTGATCTAAAGGTGTAGGAGAGGAAACCTCTGAGGGTCTGTCTCCGTATTTGAGTATTACTGCTGCTTCTCCCAGGTACATAGCTCTGCCTCTCCGTGTTGGCCAGTGAACAAAGGGATGGAGAAACATGACCCTTCAGTCCAAGAAGCCCTGCCATTTGTTTCCTTCTGCAAAATGCCATGCAATAAGAATGGGAAGATGAAGCATAAAGAAAAAACTATATTTCAGCTCTGCAGTTCCAAAGGTCTGTTGGAATCATCCCTTCAGGGACTCTGGAAGGTATCCTGGGCACGCACAGAGAAACTGTGGGTCAGCAATTTTATGCAAGTACTTCTAAAGCAGGGAAATATTTTGGACAACTGCGTACACTGTTCTAGCAGTTCAGAGTGCTCTTAGGGCATACATAGACCACACTTCCACAGCTCGCTTAGAAAAGAGACAAGTTGAAACAGGTGAAGGCACAGATTTTTGAGTGCTGCACTGAGGTGAGAGGGATGGAGAAAAAGTGAGGACAGTCCAAAGCCAGTGAGGACTTGGGACAGATGAGGCCAAGGCTGTGGTAGGCATTCTGGATATTGTAGCCAAAGGTGGGGACATGGGCACCAGGGCTCTTCCCCTTGCAGAAGGGAAGAGACTGCACGGACTCAAGATAGTCATGGAAAGCAGCATACTTAGAGATATCAGATTTGATCTATGTAGATGTTGCATGTTGATTTTTATCTTATTATTCTAAACCATTAAAACCAGAAGAGAACATTTTTACTCCAATTGCACAGCTTCACCGAAACACAGCATGCTACTGCTCTTGAGATCTTTCTTAAGTTTCATTCAGCTTCAGGTGTTCTCCCATTTAAAATACACACTTTAGGGTGAACTGAATGTCTCCGTGCCCCATCTACTGTATTGCTTGTATTTCCATCAACCATAATGGTTGCTTAGATACCTAAAATCCTCACAGACACCTATATCCAGGTGTTTTAGTCTCCTGCTGAGCCCTTCCCCTTCTATTCTAAAGGTAAAATAGAGCCAGTTAATAACATGGTTGCATTAAGACTGAATACGTGATAATTGCATGTTTTATCAGCTGTGGGTTTTAATTGTGATGTTTCTTATTTTTTAAGCCGTAACACATTAGAATAATTTATAGAAATAAGAACATTAAAGAGAAAAATAATTTCTAAAGGACATTGAATCCACCTACTGATGAAAAGTATGAGTGCCAGTGAGGTTGTCACACTTTTGCCATATTGATTCCAGTAGAAAACATGCAATAGGTAAACAGGAAGATGGTTACTATCTGGTTGACACAATTAATGTGTATACCTTATTATGAGCACATCATCAACAGACAAGCAAAACTTTCTTCAATTTTACTAATGTATTGCAATCTCCTCCCTGGGGAAAAAAAAAAGTATCCATGGTTCTACCAAAAATATCTGCACTTTACCTACTCCTTACACTTTTGACAACTTTAAATGGTATTCTAGACAAAAGAAATTTCAACTACAAACAAAACCAAAACAAAATCACAATCAGTTTGCAACTATTGCAGCATTTAAATCTTCCCTTGGTCTTAATATCATAAAATTTTGATAGTTTATCTCTTATATCCTGTATCTCCAAAGTCGGTATGACTGAAGGGAGATAGACAACATGTTTGTGGGTCTATGCTTGAACTGGAGTGGGTGGAAACCTCTTAAATGCAGCAGAGTCAAGGCACCTTCTCATAAGATAGCCCAGATGAGGGCTAGAGCAGAGCTGCTGGAGCAGCTGGAGCAGCTCTGAAGTAGCTTTGTCCAGGCGAAGCCCCAGGTAATTAACTTGCGTGCCTGGAACAGAAGCACAGACCCTATCTGTCCACAGCCTTCACTAACAACATCAAGTGCAGCTCTAAAGAGGGAAAACTTCTTTAGTCATTTCAGTTCGGGGAGAGAATTCCAATATTTTTTACAGTTTTTTACTATTTTCATTTAAGTCCTTAGTACAGAATTGCATCTGAAAGCCTAGAAGATCTAAAGTAAAGGGAAGACTAATTACTCGTGGCACCCTGTAATGTATTGTAAAAATATAATATCCACAGAGAAAGAAATCAAATTAATGAAAGATTAATGTTGTTACAGGCAGCTCTATTATATGATGTATCTACTTACTTTTATTGAAAGTCCAGAAATATCAGAAAGAAAAGGCTAATGAATCATTCATTAACTCTTTTAAAGGGTTCAGTGATGACCTATCTTGGCAAGCCTACGTTTTTATTTTCAGATATTTGCTTTTTACATATTTTAACGGTCAGTGTGACTTCAAAGGACAGGGAGAGTCAGAATCTGTCTTTTTTTTTTTCCCATTTATTTTTGCCAAGAAGACATCGAGAAGCCTAACAAACTTCTTGACAAAGCTGGCAAGTGATTGCGCCTCGCAATTCATCCCAGTGTCTTGCTGCCAGAAGATCTTCATTATCTAGTGTCTGCTCAGTTTACATTTTCATAATTCAGTTTCTAAAGGCAGGAGAACACACCCCACCCTCTGTATTGGTAAAGATCTCGACAACCCTGCTCCTGGAAGGCTCTTGGTCATATGCATGGGAGCAAAGAGGCTCAGCCCAGGTTACTGGTGCTGCAGCAGCAGCCAGGGCACAAATATCCCCTCGCACCCTGCATAATTCCAGAAAAAAACAATCACATCCCACTCGAAGGAACAGAGGAGATGTCAGTAATGTAATCGGACGGAGAGGTCTGGAGAGGAGACAGGAACAGACCGACATCAGGAGGTGGGTGATCTCATCACCTTACCTAGCCACCTTCACCTGCCAGCAGACACGTGCTCTAAGACCATCCTATAGCAAAGGAGAAATGTCCAGAAGACAATTCCCCTCACCTGGCCTAGGTTACTATTTTAGACTGAAATAAACCTCTGGTCCTTTTGTCTAACTGGGGTTTGCAGTTTTGGTGTTCTTAGGCTACTTGATGTGTGACTGATGGAGACACAATTGGAAGGGCAAAACCTTGGAAGCAGAAGGATCTTGCAGGAAGGGGATATGGGAGAAGATGAGGGAGGATGAACAAGGAGAAAATTCAGGGTAATCAAAATACATGCCTAAGAGTAATCTAAAAAATATTTTTCAGTATGAAATACATCTTCAAGTACTTTTTGTCAACATTCCAGCTGACAGTTATATTTCTTCTCACCTCATTTACACAACAGGGAGCAAAAATATACATTTTCTAATTGCCTGGAACATGCTCACTAAAAAGCTGTATTTTATTTGTGGAAGAAAACAAGGCATGGCATTTATATTTAGATCCACATTTCCCTTAGAGGCTTACAATGTCAGCTCCTGATGTGTTTCCCTGTCCATACCCAGCACTAAGCAGAGATCATTATCAACATGCAGACAGCCCCATATATAAAGAATGGGATGCATAAAAAGTTCATGCAATACATTTTCTCAAACCTCCAGGCAAAATAGTGTGAAATATAAACAGGTAAAGCTAGTGAAGTTCACCTCCTCCTGTGGCAGGGACCCTCAGTTGGGTGCCCACATTGCACGGTGGCAGGGGACACGTTTTGCTGCTCAGCTGAGAAATAATCTCTATTTTGTTAGAAATCCCACTGTGTTTTAAGCACCTTTGTGGGTTAGATGAAACGATTTGGTGGACGAAGTCACAGTGCAGCAAACAGCACGAGGAGCCTTTAGCTTCAGAGGAGGAGTTCCCCAGCCACCGTGCCACCAGCCCAACCAGCCGTCCCCAGGAGGGCAGATCCTCCAGCCAGGCTGCCAGGAAAGGACTTGACATCACTTGACATCATTTGTCCCAGTCTTTCTCATTGAAATTGAGACTGGTTCCCATGGCATTTTAGCAGCTATCATCAGTGTCTTGCAGAGCTGTTGAACCTCTTCTAGGTTTGTGGTGGGGTTCCTTTGGTTGGGTTTGTTTTTTTCTTTTTTCATGTTTCCTGTCATAATAGAGTTCTGGAAAAATACTGTGTTTAAGAAAGTGAAAATCATGAAATCCCAGGATTTAGGTCCTATTACACTGGGGAAGACCATAAAAATAGCATCTGGATTTTATTCTTCCCCTTCAGCAGGTTGTCACCCAGTCTAATTGGTACAAGTCCAACAGAAGCTCTGAAGACCTACATCCCCTAACCAAAGCAGGTCTAATTTATCCCCAATTCACCCAGCTCTTAGTACTGGGTTTTCCTTAGCCGCAGAGGTACTCGGTCTCTTTGTGTTATGCCTCTTACCCTGCTAAAGCAGCCACCCAACAAGTCGATCTTTGCTCCTTCTCTGCTTTGCCCTTTCGGGATGAATAAGCAGGAGGGCAACCTGAAGCTATTATCCCCCTGCTGCAAATAGACATATCAAACTTCTGCTTGAATTATCTCCTCCCAAACCCATAGTAAACTTGTTGAGAACCAGGTGGAGCATATCGTATTGTAAGATGTTACAGGCAGCTCCCAAATTATGTATGAAAGTTCAGGCCCAAGCATCTTATTATTCTGTAATATTCTCCAAGATGTCATATGAATTCATCAGTCTTTTTATTGCAAGTCATTAATTCAATTGCAGAAAATGATGAACTGCATTTATTTAGAACATTTTGGGAATAGACAATGATGTTTTTCACCTGCACTATTAACTTCCTTATGTTTATTGAAATATGCTTGAACTCAGATCAAGCATCTAAGTGGAACTTCATTTTTCAGAACACCTTTTTTTTTTTTCTGTAAACTGATAAATTCAATTTTGGGGGGTAAAATCTGTCTTCTGTTAATACACAATGGCAATATTTATTTTCTCCTTCTATTTCTGTGAAAATGAAGGCCTTAGCAAATTTGTAACTGGCTTAAATTGACTGGAAAAATTGTATGGCATATTCCAGAAGAGGTTAGATTACAGGCTGGTTAACGAATGTCTTGCAATTTCACATGCAGAGATAAATTGGGTGCTCTTTAATCAGGAAAGAAGAACTGGAGTTTGTCATAAGTAATGGCTGTTTAATATTCCTTACACATCACGTAAATGTAAACTGGGATCTCCATGTATCCCTTTATCTGTCTGCCAACCTATGGGAAATGAATCTAGCAGAGGACACCCACATTTACACTGTACAAAAGTGAGATAACGTCTGAGATCCCATGGAAGGACTTCAGGATTTCAGCTCAGTGGGACAGATCCTACCAGCTAATCTGTACAGTTATAACCAGACAAGGGGCTGCTGTAGCCTCGCACCTTCCAGGGAAGCTGCACCTCCTCACTGGTTTTGCTATTTATCTTCCAGCAGAAGAAGCTGGAGAGGGCTGGGACAGGGGCTTACAGACTCTGGGTCAGATGGGTCCTCTCTGGGGATTCTCAATTTGTTGCCTCTTGCCCGAGGAGCAGAGGTGTTGAGGGCTCTTCATCCACTTAGCAATGGGTTTCTCCAGGCTTCATAAAACTGAGGACTCTTGGGGGTGCCTCAGGTGAGCAAGAGCCACCTTTGCAGCTTTCAGGGAGCTGCAGCAGCTGCCAAACACACACTCGTGTCTCATCTCAACCCCTGCCATCAGGGGATCCTGGCTCTGGGTGCTGGCAGAGAGGAAAACCTGCTGAGCTTTTGGGAGTGACTCGGGGGCACTAAGTAGCGACCAAGTGGCTGGTTTTGGACACCACGTCTTGTGTCCCTCTTGGGAGAAAAATGCAAATTATGAAGAGCATCCCCAGGAACCTTCTAGTGCTTGGACCACAGTGGGACAAACATAGCTTCATTATCTACTGCAGAGAATAATGCTAAAAGGAAAACTGGCTTTGAAGGAGTTTGTCAGAGTTATGAGACTGAAAACTGGCATGCTTATTAATCATTTATAATTGTACACATTTCCTTCCCCAGACGCAGTGTTTCCCTGCTCCCTGGAGAATTCCTCTCTCTGAGGCACTGTTATTCCGGGTATACCTTTCCCCTGCTGGGAACTGCCCTGAGTACTTTCTTTAATATCTCCCTTGCACTCCTTTCTAGCAGACAGTCTTCCAGCTGGTCTCTCAAGTGACCACACCACTCATTTCAGCCCTGTGAAGCAACTGTGACCTAATGTTTGTACTAACAACAGAGACAAAATGCTGTCTCTGAAAATGGAAAATTTTGTTTTTGGATTACCCAAAGACAGGGGTTTTGAGCCTTTCTGCTGTTTAAATTTTGTCAAACTTTCTCTAGGTGCTGAGATAGAAAACATCACTGCAATGCAAGGTATTCTTTTTTTCTCTCTGATTTGTGCCAGACAGCATATAACTGCCAGTGAAGAGCCCACACAGATTCACTAGCTTGTTTTTATTGTAATACCATTTTTGGCCTCGTCTCTAGCGAGTCAGACTTAACTTTACAATTCCCAAGTAATCGCTGTGTACAAAAATTCAGGTAAATATTCTTGCAGAACTTTAACCCCTCCTTGTCACTGGCGAGATGCAGGAGTGAGGCCCTCTTTGATAGTACATGAAAGGCCAAATCTTGTAGTATCTTGTAATGAAATGTGTTTAGTGAAAGTAAGTATAAAAGCTGACTGGAGCAATATTCTCAAGATTACTTATTACTATTCTCTAAAAAGAAAGAAAGAAACTAGGTCTCCCTGGAGATTCCACTGACATGAAATAATTCCAGCAGGAGGTGCTGAAGAGTGGGTCCACTTTTAATGGGAAGGTAGCGAAAAATTGGCAACCTGGTTTTTACAGATTTATCCCTCCATCTTCTATCCAAAATGTGGCTAAACTTCACACCGCTGACATTACCCAGGCGAAGGGAGGTGAAGACACTTCATTTAGAGTCTAGCGGCTAAAAAATGCAATTTACTGTGCAGAGCAATTTGGAACTTACTCTGACATCGAACAGTAACAGAGATGATGTTACCTGGCAAGTAGAGCTGGAAATGTAGATAAAAATAACATCCTTAGCTGAGATTTTATTGAACTCCCAGCAGAAAGGTAAAACCACATTTGAAGAGCTAAAAGTTTTTCCTTCATCAAGAAAAATAACCTATGGGCTTTTATTTAACAATAAGGGTCTAAGAAAATATTCCAACAACAGAACGACATTTGCCAGTTAGCTACTGTTTAATGTATGTACTACCTCTATGTGCTGTGTTTAGTTTGCACACAGACAAACTCTGGGATGAATTATTCAAGAAAGTTCAGCTGTTAAAAAATCTAGAAGAACTGGGAATATCAAAAGATATGGTACAGAATTGTGAGTTCACTGACCACAATTATAGCTTTGTTATCTTATTCAGTTAGGAAACAAACCACCTCTGGCTATTTTGAAAACAGTATCTAGTAACTGAATTCCATTTTTTTATTTCCAAAATACTTGGAATCTGTTTTTTATTTCATAAAAGTTACCATCTTCATGTATTTTTTCCAATTTCCTCCTCAGAAGAGAACTGCATTACCGTTCCTTTATCTCCGGAATGCATAGGCATCAAGATATCTATGGCAACCTGGTAATAACTAAAACTTCTCATACAGATTCGTAACCATCTAAATATTGGAACAAAAAGCTCTGCTTCCAGAGAGGGTGGATTTTGCAGGAATTATGTAAAATACAGTACTTAAGCAGATACTTAGCCAGGGTTCCAGTGCTTTTTTTCTGTAAGTAACGTTTTTGGTGCAGTTACTTTTCCTCTGTACCTCTAAAACAATGCGAGTGATGCCAGAATGTCATGGATCTCTACTTTCTACTGAAGTCAGGAGGTCTGAATACACGAAGCATTCTCACCATCACTCAAAGCAACTTTTGTATCTGATTAAATAGATTATTCAAATTATCAAGTGTTAAGAGCCTAAGTTTCCCATCTAGTCAATAGAGAGAGGTAAATAATTCCAAAGAACTAATTAGAGCAACTAAGTAAACAGTATGAGTGGTTCCCCAATGTCACTAGCTCAATTAATGAAGAAAAATTGCTTTTGTAGAAGTATGTTTCTGTACTGATTTATAAACTCAACATTGAATACTGCCACCTTGTAAGTTATTCATGATAAGTATTTGCACCTTGGCATATGCTTTCCTCCAGACTTAACAAAGTAAGAAAGCAAGTTGATATTCAAAAAAACACACAAGGGAAAGAAATCTTGACTGAAACCATTTAAAAGCACAGTATGGGCACTGTGACCTTGTTCTGTTCCTGATGAGATCCAAGATTGCTTTATTAGTTAGACCTGAAAATTAGTAGCTATGGATACTTCAGAGGGCAAAAATTTGCAATACTGCTTTAAATTGAAAGTATTGAATAACTTCATTTGGGAGTGCTTGGTAGCTTTCTCCTGGTTCATTAATTAGGGAAAAGAACCTCTCTCCAATGGGTCTAAGTGCAATTAGAAATGTATTCCTCTATGAAATACACCGGGAGGTGCAGGGGCGAAAGCTCAATGGAACAGGAGGGCAGCATCTGAGGTGCCAAAGACAGATGGAGCACAACCTGGTTAAAAACCTCTGGGCAGACTGCGGCCTTTTGGATAATAGTCTGAACAGTTACATTTCTGGTTGACTGTCAAAGTTTGAAATCAATCAGGAATGATGGTCGGTGGTTGGAATAGATGATCTCAAAGGTCCCTTCCAACCTAGACAATTCTATGATTCTATGAATGGGAAATTGCAAAGAGAGCCAGAGGTTGTACAGGAAGACCAGAGGAAAAAAACCCCAAAAACTGAGAGGAGTGGCCAATACACCAGAGGCTCATGCTGCCATCCAGAGGAATGTCAACAGGCTGGAGAAATGGGCTGACAGGGACCTCATGAAGCTCAACAAAGGGAAATGCAAAGTCCTGCACCAGGTGGAGAATAATCCCATGAACCAGTACTGGCTGAGGGTTGTCTGATTGGAAACCGGAAAGGTAGCTGGGGGTCCTGGGGATCTAGGTGAGCATCAAGCTGACCATGAGCCAGCCATACACCCGCTCAGCAAAGATGGTCAGCAGCATCCTGAGCTGCATGAAGGGAAACAGGTCGAGGGAGGTGATCCTTCACACGTCTGAAGTGCTGGGTCTAGGCCAGGGCTCCCCAGCACATGGGAGACAGTGTCATGCTAGAGTGAGCCCAGCAAAAATTCCAAGAGGTGATGAGGGGACTAGAGGATCTTTCATGGTGAAAGAGCTAGAGATGTTCAGCCTGGAGAAGAGAAGAAATGAAGAGGGATTCAACATTTTCTTGGTAGCACCCTGTGACAGGACAAGAGGCAGTAGGCACTAATTAAAACCCATGAAATTTCATCTTAACATAAGAAAAAAATTGTTACTGTGAGAGTGGCCAGACACTGGCACAGGTTGTGGAGTCTCCATCCTTGGACAATTTAAGACCCTGACTGGGAACAGTCCTGGGCAACCTACTCTAGCCAAGCCTGCTTTAGCATGATATCCAGGGGTTCCTTCCAACCTCAAAAATTCTGTGAACCATTTTGTTGTACTATGTGATAAGGTGAGTTTAGTAAAACGATAGGATTTCATTTGAATGCAGGGCAATTTGTCTTGCCCAAAGCGACAGTCGCGCTGGACACCGAGTGCCAGTCTGTGTGAGATACCAGCTTCCATGAACCAGGTTAGAAAACAATATTGCAGATTGCAAATGCACTAGATGATCTAATAAAAGATATTGCTGCTACCCAAAAACATGGTCGAGCTCATCTCCGCACAGTCACTATTCAAAATTAAATGACAGATCTGCAGCAGGAGTTTTTTTATTTGGGGATAAATCTTTTTAATTGCTCCCTACCTATGCTTGTTTTTGTATGGCTGTTAATGTCTTTGTATGATGGCAAGTAGATGAGACACATTGTTCTTCATTAGTAACAAAATGTATTACAGGAGAGGTACATTTGCAAAGAGCTTTGCTGGGAACTGGGTGTCCTTCCTCAACTGGAAAGGGAGAATTCCTCAAACTACAGCCGTTGGGGCATTACAGAAATTACTTCCATTCTCCTGGGTATAATTTATAAAAATTGTAAAATAAAAATGGGAAAATGAACTAAAAGGAGTAAGTCATATGAAGGAGAGAGATAGACTGCACTTATTTGGTTATGATGGTAAATTTTTATTTCTCAAACTGGTGTGGGATCTGGTATAGTATTTCCTGAAATTATTTGCAAATCATTGGCAAGCTCTCTAGCTAGTGGAGTAAACCATTACATTTAGGGCTGTAAGATAAACAGTGCTATTACAGCAGAAGTGTTTTTCTTTTGTACTTCCAACCCCCTTGCACTACCCCCAGGAGGTGCAGAGGTTGAACAAGTTCATCAGCAGAGAGAGATGGGTGTGTTTAGCCTTGAAAAGAGAAGGCTTAGGGGGCATCCGACTGCTGTCATCAACTACCAACACTGAGGTTTTAAAGAAAACAGAGACAGGAATCAGCAGCAGAAAGGCGAGAGGTGATGGTCTCATGTTGTAGCAAGGGAAATTACAACCAGACCTGAGAAAAATATACCTCCTGTGAGGGTGGCGAAGAACAGTCTGGGCTGCCCGGGGGGCTGTGGGATCTCCATCCTTGGAAATTCAAAACTCAGGCAGACAAGATGCTGAAGAACTGATCTACCTCTGAAGTGAGCTCTGCTTTGGGCAGGGAGTTGGACTACGTGATCCCTAAAAGGCCCTTCCAGCTTGAACTATTCTATGGTTCTACTGTGCAATTCCAACTCAAATATTTCTTATTGACCCTAATCCAGTAAATCTCTTTAAATAAATCTACTAGAGACACTAGAGGAATACAATTGATTTCCTTGCTCAATCTAGTTGTGAAAGATACTGATAATATGAAAATTATTGACAAGTGGGAAAAAAAAGATAATAGCTGTAGTTGCAGCTCGTATGTTTTAGTGTTCTTCCTTTGTCCTTTTTCAAATGCAAGCTGCTGGAATTTACACAGTGTTATTTAAAATGGCACTTCGGTGTGTTTTTTTATTCAGTTGCCTATTATTACAATGAGACTATCAAGTCAAGAACTATTATTTACACAAAATACATGACAAGAGAAATGGGTGTACTCTCTGTTCCTCACTTAGATATTTTTATCCTCAATACCTCTTTCTTCAAGATGCTATTAAAACTAGAAGATAAACACGTTGGATAATGATAAAAGATATGAATGGGAACAAGGCATTGGATCTGAAATTTTATGGAAAAAAAAAATCCTTTGTGTACAAAGACTCCTGAACAAACCAAGGCTTGAGAACTCACCTGGGAAACAATGTTTTGAAAAGCAGCTCCAGGGTAGTTACCCTCTAGCTTGAAGTCAGAGCGAAAAATGACTTTTACAGACAAAAAAAGTCCTTTTTCTGCAAAGATGGAAGATTGAAAACACCTCTGCTATGGCTGAGGAACAAATGAATGCAGAAAAAAGTAGTTAAAGAAGCCATTAGAAGATGAGATCAATGATATTAACTGTATTCCAGAATCAGACTGGTAAATGAGAGAAATACGCTGAGGGAAACCACAAAAAAACCCCAAAGTCACAAACTTCACTTGACTCTGGTAAATATTGCTGTCAGTCTTTTAAGGTCTGTGGTAACTCTTGTGGAACCAAATGGAAAATTAAGCAGTGCTTATTGGTTTCTTGCATAATTCAAAAACTAACAGTAATCTCTCCTGGTGTTTTATTATAGCCATAGAGGAGGTTGCCTGTAGCACTAATTGAGCAGAGTCCTGCTGACCACAGATAAAATCAAAACAGCTTATCTGAAGCTCTGATTAGTAAAAAAATATCTCCCTTTGTGTGGAAGTGTTGCCTAACTTTTAAAATGAGAATTAAAAACCTAAATTTCACTCTTTGGAGTCCTTCATACAAACAGTTGTTACTGCTTACAAATCCACCATGGGCAAACTGGAACCACATGGGGGAGGACTCATCTGGGACAATTAATTTTTTTGCCCAGTGATGTAAGCCCAGTGGGCAGTAGGAGCTATTCTTCCTAGTCCTTCTCTGAGGCATCCCAGTTTTCAAGGCAGCACGTGTCCAGTATATTCCTTAAAAAATGAGTCAAGTTCTCCCAGTGTGACATCAATGCACTGCTTTTGTAGAAATACTAATGGAGGAAGACAATCAGATGGAAGCAGCTGGATGTCTCAGTCAGAAGGCGGCTGAAATATAAAGTAATCCCATCACTTGTTCCTTCCCCATCCACCTTGGTGCCTGCTTTTGGTTATTCCCCTAGATCCTGTGTAAAAAGTTTCAAACAGTCTCACAATACCCCTCAACTCATAAGATTGCTCTTTCCCACAAGACACATGGTAATTTTGCTTTTTCTTCTTCTTACAGTTACAAAACGGCACCTGAAGCTCTAGCTCTTCAAGGCTGCATTTAAGCAGTTCATTAAGTGGCCCATCAGTCAGCTTTTTCAGGTCTGTGTATCTGTGTGTTTGATTTATTTCTTTTCCTGTTTCTTGACCTTGTCTTTTATGCTGAATAACCATTAACCACCTGTCCTTACAAGGTAAACATTAAGAGAACAGACTCTTAAGGTTAAATGAGCTGCAGTTGTCTCAGTAATTTCTCCTGACTAACTCAAACACATGGTTTGGGAGATGTTTTTTTGAAAGAGCCCAGCGCCAGCAGCTCTTCTGGCTTGAACCCCAGCCAGGGATGCTGAACACAGGGAAAGCCAGGACTTCTTGCCTTCAGGTGCTGCTGGTGAAATCACAGCGCTGCACTCCAAAACTCTCCGAGCACAATCGCTGCAGCGCCCCAACTCCTCTGGTAATGACCTGGTTTGCCACAGGCACTTTGAGTGTGACTTGTCTCATGCAATTCACAAGGTTGGACGACTTGTGTGAGCTAATCACTAGGCTCCCTCTGTATTGAATAAAGACAAGAGAGGCAAACCCAGAGCTGAATGGTTGAATCCCACTTTTACAATCTACCTGCCTCAGGATGAAACCAAATCCCTTCTGGAGATTACTTTCTCTCCATTGACTACAGAGGTTGGGTGTGATAAGTTCCATCTCTATGTCAAGAGGTGGAACTTATCTGTACGATTCAGGACTTCTTGGGTGACTGTAATCAAAACCCTCATCTCTCTGTGCCTAATGTTTTCTCTGGAGCCTCTTTGCTCTCAAGGGACTATCTGTTACTCACATCGCTCACAATGAGGCCAGCAAGGGGTCTCAGCAAGGAAACCCACGTGCTTTCTCCTCCTTTCAAGATGTCAAGCAGCTGGCCAGCAGAGGTAAGGCAGCCAACTGTTCATTGTGCTTAAAGGCATGAGAACATGCTGATTTCTACACAAATACCCCTATTATTGTTGGTATTATTATGCAAATAGTTGATCTATTAGTAATATTTCTGTATCCTAGAAAATGCATGCATTTAAAACGCCTTTAAAAACGCCGAGTGTAAGACAAATGAAACAGGGAAAACAATATTCTGTAACATGTGGTGTACTTGTATCCCAGCAAATGGCACGTTACTCCTGGAAACCTCCCACGCTGTGGCGTGTCAGAGCTGAAAAGTCAGCTCCAAGCTCGCTCTTCAGCGGGTGGAATGCCACCAAGCTCTTCCATGAGGGGTGAGCACAAGCCAAAACACCCTGAAGGGGGCTCTGGTTGGGAGGCTGCTCCACACACACATAGTCATGAAGTTAAATATCATTCATCATTCAGAGAGAAAGCTCCTCTCAAATTATTTGTTCTGTCCTCAGAGGGAAGCGAAAATCTTCATCTCGTCTTCCTTGCAAAATTTTAGGCATTTGATTATTGTTAGAAGTATTGAAGGGATAATTTTGTTCTTGCTGAGCTAAGAATGTTTTTTTTTCTTCTGGGATTTAATTGTTATTAATTTGTTTGTTTGTTTTATTTTGTTTTATTTTGTTCATGTGCTGTAGGCATCCTGTACTTGAGATATGAACGGCCTCCCCTGCTTGTAATTCACAAGACAAATTTTGTTGCAGTTTTCTTCTGCTAGAGTGGGTAAAGCCTAACTTTGGTAGTTTTAGAAGGAAAGTTTTGAGCAGGCTCTGTAGTTTTCCGTAGTTCAAGTAAAGCTTTGAGAGCTTTGGTGTTTTCTACACCACTTAAACTTCTTCTTTTGTGGATATTATTTCTAAAAATCACGTGCTTTCTCTTAGATATGTTCCAAGGGAAATATAGTTGGAGATCATTGTCACATCAACTTTTGCATCTGCACTTCTCATGGCTAAAGCAGCTTGTTACACCCCTGCTACCCCTACACCCCTCTGAGAGCTCTTAGCACCTGCTTTCTCTGTTCACTGTGCTAAGCGTTGTCCTACATTGCACAAAATCCACCAGGGAAAACTGGGATATTCAGCTCCAATTTCTGTCAGAGCTGCAGACACCAACACAATGCAATTACGCTTGCAGACACCCTCCTTGCAGAAGGTGCACACGTCTTGTCTCATCTCATTGCCATTCTACAGGAGCCTTGGCTGAGGATTTTGGGAATTCAGCCCTTCTGCTGTCAAATACTATTCCATCTCACATCAAATGCACTGCTTCTGGCAGGACAGATTATGCGCCTGAGCTTAAAACTAGCTCTACAAATGTTTCAGCAAGTTAAATTTGACAGCACAAGTGTCCGTGTACAACGAGCACTCCAGAAGCAGAGGTTCAGAGAAAGGGAATTCAATTCAAGAAGGACTCCTCTTCCTTTGAAGAAAAGACCTGTGCTTCTTAAGACTTCTGCCAAAATGTAGGGTTTCACTCCCAGATTTTGTGGGTGCCATCAGTTTCTTGGCTAGCCCTTCTCTGAACTGTAGGAATGTAGGACTTTATTTTTCTTCATCACATAGAAGAACAGCTATGGAATCTGCTTCCCACATGAACTTCCAAGCATCCTCTGCTTCCATACTGACACCAAGGCCTGTTTGCCCACTGGGACCCAAGAGGGCCCGAGTATATATCATTAAGGGGAAGTCTTAGGGTGCTCTCACGACAAGTCCTCCAATGTACCAATCCTTTTCTTATTGCAAATTCAGACCTAAAATACAGCTGAAGAGAATTGCTGATATATTATTATAAGGAGGTAGCAGAAACCTTATGGTATGTGTGATGAGTGCATTAAACTGACTTTTTGCTTGAGATGACATCAACATATCTGTCTGTAGGTAATACCGATAGTACAAAGACAATTTGAGATGGGTCTTTCATATCACTGAGAAATAAAGCATTCCAGCTTAGCCACAGCATTGGAGTGCTGCTGTGCATCATAGAGCGAGCAGGTCCTACGATTATTCATTTTGGGTGTATGCTACCTAATTTCCATCATTTCAGAGGCAATTCTTTTTTCTTCTTTTTTTCATCAATCCTTTCTGAGCTACTCAGTGCCCGGTGATAAGTCTTGTCCTTCCAGAGTACTGAGCTCAGCAACACTCAAAATAATGGAAAATAGAGAAATATAGCTCAGCAATGCACAGCCCCACTGCCTTTACTCTGCTTCCTTCCTATCCCATTAAGGCTGGCTATAACCAGTGAGAATTATTTGAAAGCACTCTATGGGTTTACTGAAGGGAAATATAGTTACGGTGTGGCATGATGTGTACAAGATCGATGGGGTCAAAGGCTTGTGTGATTTTTTTGAAGGGCTAAGTGGTTGAACATAAGGCAAGCAGAAGTAGATCCTGTTCAATGGAAAGTAAAAATGTGTCTCCTATAGGTGTACTGGGACAGTGTACTGGCTGAGGGGAGTTAGGGATCTAGGAATGTGTCCTCTCATGTTGTGTTTCTATTTATCAGATGCCAAGTGTTTGAGCTGTTCCTAAAAAAAAAAAAAAAACCCCACCATAAAAAGGCATACACTATCACAGCACAACCTTATCACTGCATTAAAGCGTCTTGTTGAATTTCTTAGAACCAATTTTTTAAACACAAGGGAAATATTTTCCCGCAGGGATGAATGTGCACATGCACAGCTACTCCAGTGCAAAGATCTGAGATACTACTGTGGCGCAGTAATTGTAAAAAAATACCTATGGGTTGTCTTCCCCTCTACGTTTTGCTACTGTGAGATGAATAGCAGAAGGAAATAGGGAAATGATATTAATCAACGCGTTAAACTGTGTTGTCAGCCAGTCCTTAGAGCATTCAAGGATGTACCTTTTTGCAGTTATTTATATCGTTCAAAAAAGAACACCACTGACTGTAGAAAACTTGGCTTCAAATTACCTGGTATTTGAAACTTTTGTACCAGGGCCATAATTTCAGCCCTGACAGAAAAATTTCAGGCCTCTCCACTTTTTCTAACTAGAGTGCTTTTCCCTCTTTCAGAGAGCATCTTGTCTGCAGGTGCAGGGTTTGTGCAGTCCCCAGGGCTGGTGAATGGCAAAGGCAGGCACCCCTTCTCCCCACTGACGCCTATCATTCATAGTCCCCCCACCACCTGCAGCATTAATGCACCTTCCAATATCCTTGAAGCAAGGAAGATGAGCAGAGGTATTAAATGTGCATAAACATTCATGTGTTTGCATCAATTCTGCTGTTACATGGGAGGATCCTGCACCCTTCGCAGGCCTGTGGTGTGGGGAGATGATTGCAGACATCTGAACGTGTCTGAGACCTGGCATGCCTGTGTGGAACTTCTCCCATAGCTTTGCTCGTTAGCAGGCACCAATTTGTCTCTTGGTTTCCTGGAGCAATGGGAGGCAGTGAAGCTGGGAAGCCTGGAGAAGACAATAGTGATAGAGACACATTGCAGATAGCTTGGGTGGAGGCAAATCCTGGTGACAGCACCAGATAGGGAGGACAGTTGTAGAAAAGTCAGTCAGCAGAAGACTCCTAGGTCCACTGCAGTCTGCTTTGAGGCAGGATTGACTTCACCCTTGCAAATCCCAAGCACATGCTTCTTAAAACCTATAGAGCACTTTCTGTAACTTCCCTAGTTAGCTTGTGCCCAATCCCTCACCACCCTGCTCGCAGGTTTTTCCTAATATCCATCCTAAATCTTCTTTCTGAGCAGTAAACAAATTTCTACTGTGCTGTGCAAGAGAACACCTGAGCGTACCTTTCCCTTTCCAGCAGATTATAACATCATCATCTACTGTTTTTTCATTCATCTGTCAGCTCAGATTTCCATTTTCCAGACAAAATTATCTCATGTCCCTCCTCTTTCCTGCACAAATTGACTCTGTCAACCTCTTCACATTCTTGGAGGTCTCTTCTGGACACTTTTTCATTTCCCTAACATTCTACTAGATAACACCCTTCAGATGTCATGTACTATGTATGACCCCAAGAAGACAGTGACCTCCACTTCAGGCTTCTACGGCCATGAGTATGATCCAATCTTACTAATAATTTTTGTTAATATATTCCTGAATGAAGCTTCCATTTTTTTCCATCGCTTCATCCTACAGCTATGCATGGTTCCTTTCTGTAGTACTGACACTCAGCCAGATATGTCCCATTATACATGAAAGTCTTCTGCCTAAATTTAGCACTTTGTACCTGACTTTATTGCGTTTCATCTTACTCAAAACCACTTTACATTCCTGTCCATCCTTACAGTTTCTGTTTCCACAGGTTGGTGTCGTTCTCGAATCTGATGAACACGCGCTCTGTTCCATCATCTCAGCTATTAAGCACAATCTTGAAGCTGCTAATGACTCTGACCCCTGTATGACCACAATTCAATGCCCTTGAAGAGCGACAGTGAAACCTTGATTAACCCTCGTGGAGAGGGCTTCATCAGTCAGCCACGCACCCACTTTTAGTGATTGCATCTGCAGGATATTTGTCTACTGCAGTCATAAGAACCTCAAATGAAATAGCACCAAGAGCCTCACTAAAATCAAAATGAATCATACCAACCCCCTTCAACCACAAGACTGGCCACCCTGCCAAAGAAAAGGAGTAGGCTGGTTTGATGGGACGCATTTTTACAAGTCTGTGCCGGCTGTTTTTATTCCCTATTATCCTCTAGATCCATTCTTTCAGTGGATCGAAGTTGAGTGGATGGGTATGTGATTTCCTGGGTTCATCTTTTATCTGCTTTTTACAGGTAAGCCTGTTGTTTTCACTCTTGCACTCCTCTTCATCAGACAGCTTGAATATATCTCTTGTCAAAACTAATTCTCTCTCTCTTCTTTCCTGTTTCTGTATCTCCTTCTTAGATGAAAGTCAGTAATTCAAGGATTGCAGTTAACTCTTTTGAGGCCAAGAAAGTATGTAATATTTCTGCACTTCTGCATGAGTTTGTTTGCTTTTTTATGGTTTTGGTGGTAGACCTAAACTTCCTTTTAATCCAGTTAGCATGTCCCTTGCTTGGTTCCCTTTATTTCCTTGCATTCTGCACCTCACTTTTAACCTTATGCTCTTTGATTTCAACTGTATGCCTTGTGCCCACCTTTTACTGTCCCTCTGCTCTTTTTTTTTCCATATTTTTGAGGATATGCGTTTGATTTTCAAGTCTTTAAAGAACTCCTGAGACAACTGCATTGGTCTGTTTCTAATGCTCCTATTTTTTCCTTTGCAGTGATACAGCTTGCCACTTTACTTTTTATATAATCTCTTTTAATAGCTGACAGTCTTTGGTGCTTCTTTTTATTTAAAGCTGATGTCTTTGTTTAGTTCTTCTCATCAATTTCCTAATTTCTTAGTCTGCTTTTTTGAGTCCATAACTTATTCTGCTGCTTTTTCTTAGCTGATTTCTTAGACTAATGTATTTTATCATGTGAAATCACTTTCATGGAAACGCTCTTCCACTCTTAAAAATTCTCATCTATTCTCAATTCTTCCTGCTCAAAAATAACCTGAAGCAACCAAACAACTGAGATCCTTCACTTGCAACGGACTCTGCCTTGTGTCCATTTTTGGACAAGTATTCAGATGAGCATCACTTTTTGTGATATACATATATATATATACACACAATGACATTGCTCCCACCTCCTCCATTTATCTTCACCCAGAGATGGCCAACAAGCCTGTAGCCATCCTGCCCCACTTGCCAGCCTCCTCTGGATAATGCTACCGGTGAAATGGACTTTCTTGGGGGCCTCTCTCAGGACAACTGATGAAAACAGTCACGATCCCTGCAGCATTCCTTAGGTCCCACTTCCCAAGGCAGTGTTCAGCTTGGGTGCATTTCAGGCCAACGTGGTGGTTTGCCAGCCTCTGAGCAGTCAATGCTTGGTGGGTTGGAGGAGTCCCAGTGCATTTCAACTGGTGTCTGCAGTTTCACAGCACTCGTGCCAGGATGGAGGACCTGAGAGCAGAAAGGTCTCTCTCCCACATGGTGCCCTCCCCTTAGTATAGAAGCTACGTGCCACCCAGCCAGGGCAGAGACAAGTGTCTAAGCATTGATCACTAAGCTTTGGGGTTGCTTTTCTTCAACATATCTCAATGCTCCTTCAACAAGGAATTGTTCAAAGAATGTTCAACACTTCCTTGGAATTGTTGAAGGTCAGGTTGGATGGGGCTTTGAGCAACCTGATCTAGTGGAAGATGTCCCTACCCATGGCAGGGGGAATTGAACTAGATGATCTTTGAAGGTTCTTTCAAACCCAAATCATTCCGTCATTCTAACAAGACTGACTGGGACAAAGAGCAGACACTCTTTCTGACAGAGGGTGTCCATCAACATTGTTCTTTCTTTTTTAGTTTTAACACCGGACATACACAGTCCCAGAGGTCAGATACAGCATTAAATATAAATGTTATAATTCATGGTTTTTTGTATTCCTTTCAAAGCTGAATACAAGGAAAAGTTTATTCAGGACTGGAAGGAACACTCTGGGATAGCCCCATAGAAATGAGGTGTTTAATAACATACATAAACTTATCAGTCTCCACCTCAAAGCAATTTTAATTAATAAATTGCTCTAAACCCTCATTCTTCATTTCCACAGTATACTAAGTTGATATAGTTTTAAAGTACTTCGTATTTATTTTTTGCCTTTCAGAAAGAGTGTTCTAGATAAGATAATGACACAAACTGTTTGAATTTTATGATCACGTGTTATTTCAACCCATTGCACAGGATTAAAAAGTGTCTGTGTGCTCTGATTGCAGCATATTTCCTTTCAAGAGCAGTGAGATTTCACTTTTGTTAAAAACATATACACACATAGATAGAAATTGTACTAGCACCTGCAACTTGAATACCTTTGAAAAATAATCAAACCCTTAATTTTCTCTTTTGTTTAGGATGAAAACAGCTCCCTGATTTATAAAAAAAAAAAGACAACCAAAACCAAAATAAAAGCAAAACCATTTTTGTAACTGTTTCTGCAAGTAAGTACAACGTTTTATTATTCCACTATTCATTTCTGCTGTCATACCAACTTCTTTTAACTTTTACCAAGACACAATGGTCTCTGTTAAGCCTTTGTGATGGCTACGATTGAGCTGCTGATAACCAGCTGATAACCAGCACTGCTTCCAGCTCTCAGATATCTCACACATCCTCCAGGTGCAGTAATTGATACCAGGACCTCCAGAAATGCAATGGAAAGCAGTTATGCAGCCTTGCAAGGACCACAAGCCTCCAGTGTTCCCTCTCCCAGCCCCAGGCTTCACAAAGTGTTCTCAGAGTTTCAGAAGCATGTTGGACTGAAGTCCAATACTTTTTAGCCACTAGCATCTTTAAACACCCACTGCCTGTAAAACAGCCTTTGTTGGAAAACATACTTCTTTAGGAAGGTTATACTCCCCAGAATGTCCTTTGAGTTGATTTTAACAGCATGAAACTCATCCTTCTAAGAGTACAAAATTTTCCAAATCTCTACAGCGAATTCTGAAAACCAGCGTGTTTTTCTCTGCTTAGCTGAAGGCTATTGAACAAATCAGACCCTGAACTATTCAGAAATACAGCTCCCTTTTCATTCCTGTCCATCCCTGTACCCTCATCTGCCTCCAGGGAGAGATCAGGTTTTCCCTTGAACCTCTAGAGTGTCCTGCTGCGTCTCTGGGGTCTTCTAGATGCTTTTGTGTTCTTGTTCATGGTTCTTTCTCTGTTCCTTTTCTTCTTTCCTACTCTTGTCCATACTACTATTTTTAATATTTTATATAAAAAATGTAATGATATCTCACTTCCAGAAATGAAATATGAAATATTCTCTGGGGACCAGAAGTCCTGGGTCTGCACTGGTGTTAATAACTGAAACAAGCCTTTATGCTTGTTACCTTATCCTGACTTAAACGAAAAGCTACTAGAAGAAAAAACATATAAAGGAAGGAGAAGGGCACATGTCTGATCCTTTCAGAAGGCTGGCAGTAACTCTCAAATAACCAGCATCCTAAGGAAAAGGTTTCATGTCGACACCACCCCATGGAAAGCTGCTCGCCCTTGCTCAGCCCCTCCCACGTGCCTCCTTGTGTCATCTGCCCACGTCCTTGCCAGCTTCCCGTGGTCACACACCTTGTGGCACCATCTCCCATATCTCCTAACCCAAACTGCCAGTCCATCAGCTCCCTTATGGTCATCCTCAGTGTGTCCCCATTGCTCCCCTCTCTTTCTTTGCAAAGCCACTCCTCTGCTGAGCTCTCATCCCATACACATCCCCATCCCAACTCCACAGATCTCTTTCCACCCCAGTGCTTCTCACTCCCTGCTGCTGAGTCCCCCCTCCCAGTGCTGCTGCTTCTACACAGCTGTGTTTTACAGACCTATCACTTAGGCTGCTACATCTGTATTTTATTTTATTTATTGTCTCTTTCACAAGAAAGTGTTTCCTCCAGGAGAAAAGACAGAATATATATTCTTGGTAAGCTTGTACGCAGGATTAATCTGTTAATACCGTAATGTTCATACTACATGTTTTGTATCAGAGGCTGAGTGTCAGCTGTCCCCTTGAACTGCTTCTTACTTCGTTTGGAGCCTGTGGGGGAGCTGGAGCTATTCACAGCTTTTGGAGCTTTGCATTTTAACGATTTCTCATTCTTAATTCTGATGTTCTTGGAGACAACTATAAAGAGAAAGAAACACACAACAGCCAAGAACATGTTAATTGCATCCACCCCTCTATTTCCAGCGAAGGAGCCAGTCTATCAAATATGCTAATAAAAATCCCAGTTGGTGTGTTATCTTCTTCAAAAGGAGACTGGCAAATATTATATTCCTCCAATCCTTACAATTATGATATTAGGGATTTGCCCTAATCCCCCATTTCCCAGGCTTCCCCTTTTGCCAAGGCTCCCCTGGTCCTCCCCAGCACGAGGGTCTGATGGAGGAAGCCTCTTTCCAGGAGCAATGAAGTAAGACCACATGTTTCCAGCCCCTTCTGGCTGCACCATAAGGGTTGTTTTGAAGGTATTGGGGAATAGGCTGAAAGACATGGGGAACCTGCTCCTCTTCCCACAGCTGTGATAAGTTTTCACTTTGAATGAAAGTTGAGCTGTTTTGCATGGTTGCAGTAAGGCTACAGAGTTGCAGAACAGGGAATTCATTGCCAGCATGCAAAGGGAGTGGAGGAAATCTGCAGGGATGCTGGCAGTTGGGGCAAAGTGGCATGAGGTGTCCATCGGAACAGGAGTGTGAAGAGAGCAATAAAACAGTGGGGGTCAAAGCAGCTTCACAAAAGCTGTAATTTTTTCCAAACAACCAACAGCGAGTTTCCAACTTGTGAAATGTATCAAAAATGGGCAGAAGAAAGAAAGCAGAGGATTGATGCCCAGTGTAATCTGTTTTATTTTTAGGTCAATCTCATATTATTTTATTTCTGACCTATGTTTTTTGAAGCTGTGAGAGACGATGCTCTGAGGCTGTTGCACCAGGGTCCCAGGCAAGCACAGCTGCACACACGTTGGAGATGGAAAGCAGGAGTTCAGAATCCAGTGGTCTGAGTTCAGAGGCACAATTGTTATATCAGCAACAGAAAAACACCATTGGCTACCACAGCTTTTTATTTTATATGCTTTGCATGTCTCTATGGAAATATAATACTGACTTATTCTCCATAGATTGGTAAAAGTTAGGCTATTAATTAGACTTCACTGCAAGAAATTACCAGAGAAGCCTAAGTGTGTTTGGTCACCAGGTCTGAAGAAGCATGAACAGAAATGTTATCCTCTTCATCGTCTTTGAAAAACCCAGCCAATAGGAAGATGCTGAAGATGGCCCAGCATCTTGCCATTAGAGACAGATGGTTGGAAGAACCTGTATCCTGTTAACAACGTCATCATCTTCTGTATAAGACAGCCAGTCCAGCTGGAACAGTTCCTCCAATTAAAGTGAGATAGAAAAGCATCGTCTCACAATCAGCAAATGCTTTGTACGACCAGGCTCCGACAGGAGATTATTACTGTGATGAAAATATATGTGTTTATGTTTAGCCATTTGAAAATGACCTACACCTTCTCAATCTACAATAAGTAAATCAGTACAAAAAGCCCTGTGATTTGCCAAAAAAAAAAAAAAGGCAAATTGTGGTTTTACTGCATATAACACAAAATAACATTTACATAAGTATCCATTTTGTTTAATTGCATACAATCTGATTTGACACGTTAAATCTGTGGGCTTGATTTGAAGAGACAATAGATACTTGTGATAACATGGTAAAAATGGACCAAAGTTACCTTAGCAAATAATTAACCATAGATTCTGTTACAAATACATTTGTGAGGATAACTGAATTAAAAAAAACCTCTGCAATAAAAGTTAAAGCACATATTGTGGAGCATAATTGAGACAACTGCATATTGCTTTAATGTCGGGTTTTGCTTTCAGATAAGTAATTTGTACTGACTGTTGTACTATTATTTTGCTAGATCAAAAAGTCATGCTCTAAGTTTAAATGGACCTTGGGCAGAATGTCAACAGAAACAACGTTATGATAGCATGATTACCGTCCTTAAAATGCAATATTTCACGGGCCTGACAAAAGGCCACTCTAAACAAAGTCAAGAGTTACACTGCCTTAGGAGTGATAGATTTTGTTCTATTGGGAAAAAAAAAATGAAGTGTTTCTCCTCAATGCTGAATGGGAATTTTAAGCTTCTGAGGGCTAGTGTCTGGTGAAGGAGACCTAGAGCTTTTCCTCCCTAAAATCATATTACTCCTGCTCTCTTTTCCTGGAGAATATACTTGAAGCAGGCATTTGTTTACTTCCCATTCCTCATCAGCCCCTGGTCAGCAGGTCTTCTGTCCTCCATTTGGACCTCCATGCCTTCCTCTCCCCTCCCTGCACCTCTCAACAGAAACAGATTTTGGGGTCTGTCACCTGTTGTGGATGGGAGGATTACTGCTGAAGTAGCACTCATTGCAACTCTTGGGCATTTGGGGTGTAGAAGCAGCATTGACCACTCAGCTGACATACAGAAGTGACTGTTTAGATCTGAAGAGCAATCAGTCATTTGACCTCTGGAAGACTTTGCCTCCAAACTCCCTCACTCATATCACACAGGTGTGCTGCAAAAGCATCTGTGATGTGATCCAGCTGGGCAACAACAACCTATTACTGGTCCCAGGTGGCAGCTGAGTGCTTCAGCCAGGCTGTGAAGACACCATCTTCTGGCTCAGAGCTCCACACGCTGCAAGGCTTCGTCCCTCTCAACCCAGCAGGTAAGTGTTTGGCAAGCACCTAAGAAAGAGGTGGTGACATTTTCTGTGCTCTCCAGGGGAAAGTGATTCCAGGCATGGTGGCTAAGGGGAAGGCAGCAGTCATCACTGAACACACTCCCATAGAGGATTTATGAGAAAAGGCAGAGGCACTATGGCTTCAGAAACTAATCATAGCTTTGCACAGAAGTTGCTCGGGTAGCTGTCTTATAGCACTGCTGTAAAATGCCATGAAATGCTTATCTAAAATCAGTTTCGGAACAGTTCATTCAAAGAGTTTAGGTTTTCATTTCTACCTTCGATCATCTTTACCTCTTTTTAGTACACACTACCTGCACTTTGAAAGCTGATTTGGACCAGAAGAAAAATTAGAAACTATTAAAGCAAAATATGCTGGAACTTATCTTCCAAAATGTTCTGAAATGCCTGCATTTATCAAAGAAAGTCTCTCTCCTCTTCCCACTTCCACTCTCAATAACCCAGCATTTTCAGTGGAGAGCATTTAATCCTAAAACTCCTGACAGAGGAAGAGGCTTTTCAATTGGAGCGAACACCTGGCAGTGACAGGAGCTGATGAGTTAACAGGAGACCATGTGGGGGTCACCCTTTCAATCTTGCAATCCCTGCAAGTTTGATTGCATTAGGTTGGAAAAACCAAGCAGATGCTAACATGCTTCTGCACACATTTTTGCCAGCCTCCTTTGGAAAAGAAATGAAAGCCTTGTGGACTCTTGGAGGGGGGACAGGACTGACAGTGCTGCAGAAAATAGGATGGAAGTAGGGATGCAGAAATCTTTCCCTTTAACATCCCCACTGTGTGCTTTCAGGGTTACAGGTGGAGAAACAGCATCTCTTGACAAGCTGAGCCACCGGTAAGCAGGTTTGGCTTGTTGGTTACCATTTAACAGCATTAGAATTGAAATTTGCTGGGTGCTTCCTGGAGGAGGCCCTGCAGACCCCCAGAATGCTGCTGCAAGCTCAGGTATGTGTGTCCACTAGAAAATGGCTTAAGCACCAATTTAAATACTGCCATGTAGTGCATGTCGCTGAACAGATTTCAGAAGATAATTATCCACCTGAACCAGATGGCCACCTAAAAGAGAGGCTCCTATTTATTAGTTTCTTGAAATTTATTTTTTTTTTTCCTTAATGTTTAATGAGCGCAGCAGGAGAAGGAGTGGTAAAATGAAAAGCTGTGGGAGAACCAAGGCTTTCTGGTGATGGGAAGTTCTTTGGCTTGATTCCATAATGAGGCTATCCTCTCCCAGAGGAACGCATTAGGATCACTTCTGTAGGACTAGGCTGACGAATAAGCAGATGTTTTTTGTTTCGCACTTGGCTTTGAATTAATCTCTTGTACAGTGCAGAGAGCTGTCAGAGTTTCCACAGCTAAGAGATACTTCCAGCATGGTTTAGGCAAAGGCAATTTTACAATGCTAGAGCAAAAATCTGACTCTACAGCCCTTATTGCACCCTGAAATGTCAGTGCAAACCCCAAATGCCCCAGGATGCCATAACCTGTGACCAACAGCATCCCATCCTGCTCCAGTCTGAAAACACATTTTCTTTTCGGAGTTTAAGCAGTCAGTATAAAACCTGGCTGCATTTTTTTCCTGCCCTCTGTTCAAAACAAGCATAACCCCTACTGGAAGTTTTTCTGCTTTTGGAATAATCCACTTCTGGTGCAAAGGGCCCCAATTTCTTTACAGGCAAGGGTGTATTATTGACCACGTATACCCAGGAAGCACAATACCTGAAGTACCTGAAGGAGAAAACGGGGCATTTAGCTAAGAGTAAAACCTCAAAGCAACAGTTGTGAATGCAAGAATAGGGAAAAAAATACTGCCTTTTCATTCTGCTATTTTTGTTTGTTTAAAAATGTAAAGCAGAGTATCTGGGGTTACTTACACAGTAAGCACAGGGAATTAAAATTTCATGGTGAAAATTGAGACAATATTCAATATACGAGTGTCAGTCCAAATGACCCAGAGCTGCATATCTAATAATAATTAACATTTTGCAGACAACGAATAGTAAAGTTGCCAGCCAGTTGCGTGTTCTGCCCTAATGCCTCTCAAACCCCAGCAGGCTTCAGCAAGAACTACTGTTCCAGGAGAGATTAATGGGCTCAGGTGATGAAAAGATAAGTGTATACTTTCCTCAGCTGGAATTAAATCTGGAGGAAATAAGGTTCTACGAAGAGTAGAGAAATCACAGGTGGCACTGATCATAGGAACAAAAGAAGAAGAAAACATAATAAAATCTGAGACCATTTATCAGTTGATAGTGAAGGGACTGCAACTTTTAGCAGAGAGACAAATCCTTTTCTCCTCTATGCAAAAGGGGAGAAACCCATAGAAAAATCCTCCTGTGAGGGATTCCCCAGAGACAGTCAGCTCAGACTGAAAAATTCGTTTCTGAAGCGCTCAATTCCTACCATTGTGATGCCTAATGATATGGACATTTGACAACACAATCTTTTCTGATCTCGAGACTGTGTGCGTGAGCTGGGAAAAGAAACTGTCTCTTCCTCTTTCTTTAATGCTGGAGTTTATGACTGGCTAAAGTGTAGAATGTGCTTACTGTGTACTTTTGGCTCCCCATACTCACAACTTTATCCCCCAGCATCATTATGTGTAGAAAAAGAATAAACTGTTTACGATCAACTCACTGAGCAGGAAAATTGTGAGAAGTGCCTAGTTGCTCTCCCCGTGTACACCTGGATTTTGCGTGGATGCTGGTATTTAAACAAATTAACATGTCAGACTGGGCTCCTGGTCTGTGGCATCCCCGGCAGATAGCCCCACCATGCCTGCACCCACTGCAGAGTGTCTGTTCCTGACCCTCCAGTTTATTTACTTCATTCAACTCATTTTATCTACCTGAAGATAGGGGGCTTTGAGGTAGCTACCAACCCAGCAGCCTTATAGAATCATAGGATGGTTAGAGTTGGAAGGGACCTTCAAGATCATCCAATTCCAACCCCCCTGCCATGGGCAGGGACACCTCCCACCAGACCAGATTTCTCAAAGCCCCATCCAGCCTGGCCTTGAACCCCTCCAGGGATGGGGCATCCACAACTTCTCTTCTCTTATACCGGTTTTCAATGGGCAGAGGAACTGGATTTTTCAGCATCTTTCCAATTTCTAGTCAAGCAGTTGAAATCCATCCAATTATTGTGGACCTAATTTTGCTTTCACCACCGAAGACAGAAAAGCTCCCATTGGCTAGAGTGGGAATGCAAGGAAATTGCTAACTGAGCCCAATATGGAGCAGGATTTTCTTTTGGAGGAAGCAGAGGAAGCTGCACAGGGGCAGAAGCCTTCCCCCAAAATCACCAGGAGTGCTCTGGAGCGACTGGAGGAGCCGCACTTTCTGGTGTGTGCCTGTTATCTCACGCAATGTGGCAAGAAGAGTTATCCCCCCCAAGCCGTACCGACTCTTGATGATGAAATTATTTAATTCACAAGGCATTCGGTACCTGCAACAACAACAAAACGGCATGCATTCGAGATATGTAAATTAAATTACTTGCTTTTGCACACAGAATTTCAGTCATTAGAGGGAGAGATAATGACTTGCAATACGCTTTTGAGAAGAAACACACAATGATAATCTTATTTACTTTACACTTTAATTTCCTAACGTGCACATGTGCATGGAGGACTTGTTTGTGCAGTTGTCAGTTATCAAAGAAATGTCAGACTACGGTTAATTCAATATTGCTGCCCCTTAGGCTGGAGCAGATGGCTGAAGTTCAGGAACTAGGAGAGCTGCCTGCATTAAGAAGAGAAATTTGTGGTGTGCATGAGGTAGATTCTTGCTCTGATGTTGATCACATACACACAGACACACGGGCATATACACACGGACACACAGACACACACACACACACGTATATGGAAAGGAGACAGAATACGAGAAGTGGGCTGCTCAATAATTTTTTTATTCAAATGATTCTTTTCTTTCCGGAAGAAATTCTTCTATTTGCAATCACTTTGAGCTGAATGGCATTGTCTGAATGACCTGAGATATTTTCTTTTATTAAGTCAGGTAACAACATATATTGCATTTCTCCGTTGTGGCGCACTGTCTCATGGGAGCAGCACTTCCAGAGCTGTGCTTCTTAAAAGAGCTGTAAGTCCCGTGACAGACATAACCATTCTCTGATGGAGCAGTGCAGTGACTCCTGGAGCTGCAAAGGTTTTATCCTGCCTCCAGAGCTCAGGTGCCCTGGAGAGGACCAGTTCCTGTTCCTGGGGATACACCACCATTGACAGGGAAACACCATCTCTTGTGGGATGACCTGAAGCGCTGTTTCCAGCCAGTTCAGTAACAGACACTTCAGGCTGGCAATGTTATGGCTTAATGAAAAAGTCCAAAATGAAATGGTTTTATTATGGCTCTTTAAAAAAAATCTTTCAGGCAAGTGTCTCCCCTGAAATATGTCAGTGTGTAGTACTTTAGTCCCAGTGGGTGATTAAAGTAAATGCATCAATATCGGAATTCCCCTGGGAGTAAGATACTTCCTTTTCCTCTGCTAGAAGGAAAAGCGTGAATGAAATCTGTGTTCTCCCTGCCCCCTAAACAACAACTATTATTTTTTTTCATTTCAAAACGGGCCTCTCTGGGGAACACTGCACCCAGGAGGCACTGCAGAAAGTGATGCGACTGCTACCTTGCTTCAAGCCAGGTCCTTGAGACAGGGTTGCCTTTGTCAAAGGTGGTAGATGCCATTTTCTATAAGCCATGGCTGGGGTAAGAGCCCTCCTTCTGCCTCAGCCACCAGGGAGGGGGTAGACCCCTTGCTCAGGCACCCCAGGGTCAGGTCCTCCCTCTGCTCCCAAAGAGTTGGCTGCTGCTATTTCAAAGCCAGGTGACATTTTGAAGCTAGGTGGTATTTGGGTCCTTCTGTAGGTCTAACATTAGAGTTTCCTCTCACGTACAGAAACTGCAAATCTCCTTGTCCTCCCTGGGATTTGTTCTCGCAGCGGCTGCACTGTTATTTAGGATGAAGTAAGAATGCATCATTTTTTCCATCTTGCGAAGGCCAGTCACAATATTGTGCTGACAGCAGCAGAAAATGCCCTTCAGAATAACAACATAAAATCTTATTAACGGCTTCTAAAATGTTCTGGTGCAGCCTGCCCTGATTTCCTTTTTTGTGACTATCATAAACATCTGTCCAACTCTGTAGCAGAGCCATCTCAGAAACTAAACCATTGCTTCAAAAAGCTGTAAAATCTCAGTCCTGTTTGGATTCACACTCAGGCTTTAAAATTTCCTCTGGAGATACGATTTGTGGCTTTTGCTTACAACTGTAAGGAAAGGTCATGTATGAAAGTACCATATATATCCTCTGGCCAGCAAAGTGTCCATGATTGCAGAGGGAATGGAGGTGCAGGGGGTGGAACTGACACACACAAAAAAAACCATACCCCAGCCAGACATCCTGACCCAGCAGCCTCCCCTTCCAGCTGACCTTCTAAATGGACATTATCTTCCTTGCAATGAACAGCGAGGCAAAATATACGATCTTAGGAGCACACTGCTTTGTCAGCAGCTCCCATCAAGGGCTATAGTTAGACAAATGTCCTCAGCAGAAACGTGCCCTTACTCAACGTATGCAACATTCACACAAGGTAGGGTCGTTTCTTTTGTTGCAAAAAGGAGGTATAACACTAATGACTTTGCTGAAGTGTCTCCAGAGGTGCCCCACAAACGTGGACGCTGGTCCATCACTCTGTGTTTGTACATCCCCCTTACCCCAGGGTGGTTCCACTGGCTCTCTGCTACCCCACAGCCCATCAGACAGACAGGACAAGACCGGCCCAAATCTGTGGGGTTAGAAACTGGTGTCTTCCAAGAAACACATGAGAAGAACAGACTGTTTGTTCGCTGCAGCCTCTTCCTTAAAGCTGTGCTCCAGAATGTGGAGGCTGGAAAATTGCAGAAGGTGAAAGAAATCTGCGTCAGCTGGCAGCTGATGGACTTCTTGTTCAGAGACATGGGGCCAAAATCTGAGGGGACTTGTGCTGCAGAGCAGCTCATATGGAGTCAAATCCATGGCTGGCAGAGTGGGGCTGGGCGTCTGTCTGGGCAGAGATTAGCTAGAGAAAGAGTGGTGGAGGCTGACTTGCTTCACTTTTGTCTCTAAGTGCCATGATGAGGAGCAGAGGACTAGCAGCTAGTGAGTGTCTCCTCTGGGCCCCTCAGGACTGGAGTCCGGCACAGAGTGCTGGAGAGCACGACGTGAGCTGACAATGTGTGCTCACAGCCCAGAAGATAAATCATATCCTGGGCTGCATCAAGAGGAGTGTGGCCAGCAGGTCAAGGGAGGTGATTCTGCCCCTCTACTCTGCTCTGGTGAGACCCCACCTGCAGTAATGTGTCTGGCTCTTGAGCCCTCAGCAAAGGAAGGACATGGACCTGCTGAAGTGTGTCCAGGGTATGGCCACAAAAGTGGTCAGAGGGATGGGACACCTCTGCTATGAGAACAGGCTGAGAGAGTTGGGGTTGTTCAGCCTGGAGAAGTCTCCAGGGAGACCTTACTGTGGCCTCTCAGTACTTAAAGGGGGCTTAAAAGAAAGATGGGGACAAGCTTTTTAACAGGGCCCTTAGCGTTAGAACAAGGGGTATTGGTTTTAAATTAAAGGAAGTCAGTGGAACACCAATTTAACAGGACTCCTGAGGGAAATTATTCCTATGTACTAATGCAAAATGAAGAATAATGGAAAAATCAGAGCGTAACCTGAAAATTTGTAGGAACTGGACTTTGTCCCAGATCCTCTGTAATTCAGGCACCTGTTCAACTTTCTACGGAGGTAGCCCTATTTTACTTGATGAAAGTATCCTTGGGCTTTAAATTAAACACACACACATTAAAACCAGAAACTAAATCCCTGGCATCAAAAATAGCTGTTTATACCACACTATCAACCAAGACAGGCTGGATTCAAAGCTTTTTTGGTATGTTTGTTTTAATATGTTTTATTTGCCTGACCTTAGAACAAAATTATTCACAATTCTTTTGGAAGAAATAAAAAAATCAGCACAAATTCAAAATATTTAGCACTCTATCAGTTTGAAGTAGTACTTCCTTTAACTGCTGTAGGAGGAAAAACCACACACCTCAGCCCACACTTCTCAAGCAGTTAATAACTTAGGCTTTTTGCATAGGCAAAGGGATCTTAAGTCAATGGAATATCGACTATTATGTGGCTAATATAATTAATGAGAGATCTGTCACCTCCATGGGCCCCAAAACAGTAGGAAATGATGGCTCCTTGTGACAGGTGACCGCTGAGCCCTCTGGCAGAAGAAGAAGAAGGACACATGAAGAAATGTCATATATTTCTCCAGGTAAGCCTGTGACTGAACTGTTGGTGTGTGAGAGAATGATGCTTTCCCATCTCTGTCTGCCCTGCATCAAGAGGGGTCTCCTAAATCCCTTTCAGTAGCAAGAGATAAACCTAATGGAGAGAAGGCAATTGCCTTTTCTCTAAGTGGATTTAAATCCACTGCCGTATGTGAGGTCTCAGAAGTTTCATGTTCTCCGTTTTAAATCTTTGGGCAAGAATGGGAAGAAAACAGGTCTTGGTGATGGCTCTCTCAGGTCAATGTCTATTCCTTGCCTTGGGCAGTATGCAAGAGAAAGCAGAGAAGAGTTATTTTCCTTTTACAGGAGTTTCCTCTTCATTTTTTGAGAGCAAATAATTGACTCAGTCAAAGATTTGTGTTAAAAACCTCTCAATTCTTAATAAAAATTTAACCAAAGAACAGAATATTCACAATAAGAATGGTTGAAAGATAAAATATTTAATGACATTTTCTGAATGCTTCCACTTTGCAGGATTTCAAAATGGAACATTTATTTTACATTTCCTAAGATTTTCCCAAAATTGTTAGTGCATTCCGGCTTCTTTGCAAACTCCTTTTTTATCTTTTGTTTACTGAAAGACCTCTTCTCTGGGAAATGCAAGTCAGTATGAGGATTTCATTAAATGTTTCAGCTAAAATTTTGTCAAGGAAAAAAACAGGAGAAAATTAAACTTGGGAAAAAAAAGGTTACAAGGTAATAGTTTCTGTAAATAAAGTACTTTTCAAAGTGACTGCTTTTAACAGTAGCAATACCAAGAGACTTTTGACCTTGTCTACTCACAATCAGATTTAAAATGCATCTGAAACAGAATTAGCCAAATTACATTAGGCTGAAAAACAGCAATCAGAAGGCTGCATGAAATTAACTAAAACTGATTTTCATTACAAGACTCAACTGAAATAATTGTGTTATTTACTGTTTAAATAGTTCAAGGAGGCAGGAAAGATTTTCACGGGTACTGTACTATGTTCTCCATTTTTTCCCTTTTGCGCAAAGATTTTTAAAACACTGGCAGGAATAGCAGGATTGTCATCAAATCAGTCAAATTATGAAAAGATCATGTTCGGTTTTGTAAATGCACTGTATCTCTCTTAAACTCCCCACTGTGCAGACCTGGTCTGGTGGGAGGTGTCCCTGCCCAGGGCAGGGGGTTGGAAGTTGATGATCTTTAAGGTCTCTTCCAACCCAAACCATTCAGTGATTCTATGATTTTATGGGGAAAAGGCAGTGCTTTCTAGCCTAGGAGCAGAAAAAAGAGAATTGTCTGTGTGTTTTTTGCATGGGACAGCAGACCTGCCACCACCACCTCCTGCATTTAATTTGGTGCCCTGGTGGGAAGCCTGCCAGCCCACGTGCCTGGAGTGGCAGGTAGGATGTGTCACCCAACACTGTCCAACTTGTATCTGCTCTACTTCAGAGTCTGTTCTGCTTCATCTTAATTGAAGTCAAGTCTCCTTGTTATCCTCCACAAGCAGTTTTAGCTTTATCCGTACTCGCTTTTTAAAGACAGACATCTGGCATTCTCTTGAGAAGATATTTTTATTTACTTATTTGAAAGATTGATTTTAAAATTGCAGAGACTTTTCCACTAACAGAAGATGAGTTATTTGGTCAGTGGGAGCCGGTGCTTGTACTTCAGGCAGAACATAAATGGAGAAATGTTTGTAAATATGACCCTTAGATTACATCGCTTGGCATAATTGTGTTTCAGCTTTTTTTTCTCCTCTGAGGAACCGGGCTCATGTCCTGATTTTTCTCCAATAAGGAGTTTGCTGTTGATTTTACCAGGCACAGTATCAAGGTCCAGGTATGCTGTTATGTTTCAATCATTTGCTGAATGGTAGGTCAAAGTCTTTTTAGGTTTGGGTTTGCCCTTTCTAGGTCAAAAAACCATGTTGCTCAAAGAACTTTTTGTAGCCTGAAGGACATCTGGGTTAAAGCTTGTGGCGGGCAAACCAGAAGCATGACTAAATAGCCACAGACAGAGAAGGTAAGTCTTTGAATGATAGTTTAGAAACTATCCTTATGAAAAAATGCTTCTGTGTGTTGGCATACTTGCCTGATGAAGGAATTGTAAGCCATAACATCTTATTTTTACTTAAAGCTCTCTGCCATGTATTTTACATCATACGATGAAGTGTCTTATCTCAAAGGGCACCTTCCATCCCTACCATCCCATACGAAGGTTGAGAGAAGGAGTAATGAGAATATTGGTCCATAGGCAACTCCAGCCAGCGTGTTGATCCCGGCAGTGTTGGAGCAGGTGACACACGGCATGGGGAGATGGAGCAAGACAGGGTTGTTTGAAATCCTGCTCCCCTTTGCTGTTAAAGGGAGGGGAGGGATGCTACATACCCTTTTAAAGATTGGGACGCCAGTATGTCAGGCTGGCACCACCATCTTGAAGATGGCAGTGGGATTTCACAGTTGACACCCAGCAGGGCTGTGTCCTGAGCTGCACACATCACTGCTGCTCCTACTGCTTCTTCAAGCTGCGAGAGAACACAGGAAATTAAAACCTGACCTTCAGGTGAAAGAGATGGAGCCTTTCAGCAAAAGATGCAGTAGGACATCCCCAAAATAGAGCCTAGGGCCTGTTGCTGAAAGGGTTTTAAAGAATAGTTTCATTTATTCCCTAAGGCTTTCTGTGTTTCATGCCCCCCGCCCCCGAGAGTGAGCGTCTTGAGGTTGTATTTAGTTCAAAAGATTTATCTCATGATTAAATGAATCTCATCTGCTGCCACTCCTAATGCAAACAACTTTTTTATTTTTCTTGATGCAGGCAAACTGTAAGTCAGGCAGAATGCCCTTTTCTTTCATCTTACAACCTATGTGTAACAAAGGATTTCTTTCTGGAAGCTTTTTTTTGATTGGAAAAGAACAGAACAGACTGAACATCACATAAATATTATGACTCGTGGAAAACAAATAAAGGTATCTTTTTACCAACCGTCATTTCAGGCCTCAGGTTAAGAAAGTTATTGCTAATTTTTATTAAACCTGCATGCATGACCACAGTCACGGTTGGGTTATAATAGAAAAATGTAAACTGGAAAGTTTATCTTGCAAATACTGTAGCATAGGGCTCACACCCCACCTGTGCCTTCCTACTGCTTAATGTCTTTGTTAATAAAAACACTCAGCTCCCAGAAAGCATTATTTTTTTTTTACTCTGTCACTAGCAACAAGATTTAATGCGTTATAGATACCTTTTTATGTCTTTATTGTCATAGGAAAAGAGAAAGCACAGGCACTGAATTAGTGGTGTTAAAATAGACTGGTTCAGAAAATTGCTTCCTTTTTTCTGTTGACTTTTCCTCTTTTCACACTTTGTGTTCTCTGTTGTAGCACCGTGGAATCACATATCACCCATGGACCTACCACCAAGATGTTTAAAATCTAGGACACAGCCCTTTATCTGATTCTCTCTGCCACATAACTTCAGATGATGCCCAGAATGCCCTCTTCAACTGCAAATACATTGGGAAGAAATACCGACAAGTGGAAGTACATTGGAAAGAAGTATCAATAACAGTGGTATAAGTACAGAAAAAAAAGTCACAGACTCCAAATACTTTGCCCATAATTTTTTTATTTTTTTTTTTACAGGTACATGTGGCAGTTTTTCAGTTCCATTCATTTAAGAGATCCCAGTTGGGCTGCTGACTGCAGCATGAGCTTAGCTGCCGGGAAGCCTCTGGACACCTATGTGGAGATGCTAAAATTCAGTGTCTACAGCTTGAACTACATTCAACCCCCGAAGACAGGTGAGGTGAATCCAGCCCCTACAAATGATTTTTTTTTTTCATTTTGTGGTCTCATTAGGTAATAATATCAAGTTGAAATGTGTTTCTTCCAACTTTTTCTTAGATTATGGTATGTTTTCCATCCTAACAGCATTTCTTAAAACACACAGAGTGGGTTTGTTCATGTTTCTCTGTATCTGGAGTACTATGGAAGTGAGGTTTTACCTAAAATCTGAGAAGAAGGAGGTGTCTGACTTATATGTTTGAAACAAGTAGATTGTATTTGTTGTTCTGAGTCTTTCTGGCAAAGAAGGGCAGGAGGTGGTATCATGGACTCAAACCTATGTATTGCTGTATACAAATATTTGGGCATGATGGTAATGTGATCTGTAGTAGGTTTTAAACACCAAATGACAGCTGTGTCTTCTAACTTCTGGCTCTAAATGTTATTTACTTTGTTTGCATCAGTGCTCAGTTCCCACCTGGGGTTTATCCTCATTGAAAACTTGTGTCTAAGACAAGTGGACAGATTCTTGCCACCAGAAATCTCTCTCAGCTTCAACTATAGTGGGAGTCTAGATACTAAACTGGACTAGATATCTCACTTCTAGATAAGTGAGGTGAACCCCACAGTAGGGATCTTCATTTGTGGCCACTGAGAAGAGCCAGTATGGGACTCAAGACGTGCAGAAATCCCACTGCACTCTCACTGCAAACAATTAACCTTAGAAGACATGTTTGACTTGAGAGGGACAGTGATTTCATGTATCATTAAAATCAAATTCTGCCCAGTTCTGCTATCCATAGTTCATGGCAAAACAAAGTATAAGTAACCAACCCTTCACATGGGTTTGAATGCCTTACACATTCTTTACACTCAACATAATGTCAGCAAGTGCATTAATGCACAGAGAGATAATTGCACTTTTACATTTATAGAAATGCAGGACAGCTGAAGTGAACTGTTTGGGTTTTATTGAAAATATATAAGCTCAACTCTTCTAGAGAAATTCTGAACTTTACAGTTGAGAATAACTGTGCTTTGAGCATTGAAGTTCTATGTTTGAGGTTGCCCGCAAGACAAATTTGCAGTTCTAATTAAGGCTGCTGAAAGCCAGAGTAATACTACCTAATAATAATAATATTAGCACAAAGAAAGTTGGCTCCAGATGGTTTTAAAAGAAATTGCTAAATTAGTGGAGAAGGTAGAGATTAGTCTTGATGTAACTTTAAAGTAGCTGAAAAAAAAAAATGAAGAGAAGACATATCAAAAGATAAAAATAATTGTTGGAGAAAAGCAAGAGGCATTACTGTACCAAAACCCACTACTACTGATATTCTAATTAAAAAGTATTCCTTAACTTACACACTTTGTATAGGATTTTTTTTTCAGTATAATACAGTTAGGAAAGGCTTCCAGTGTAACCCATGGCAAAGTCTCTCTTCTACCTGTCCGTAACTGAAGAAGAAGAGTTAAAAAGTCCTTATGCTGCATCAAGTCAGCCTGGTAGGTCAAAAGTGTTCCTTTCTGCCTCACGTGCCTCAAATCATTCAGATGAAGGAGTTCCTCACCTGAAGAAATGCAATGATCTCCTGCTTCAGAAGAATATCAAATGAGATCTATTTTGAAAAACATTCTCCCACTTAAAGCTGCTGATTGGCAGCATCAGAAGAGAGAAAACAAAAAAGATAGACTGATTAAAGTGGTGAATGTTTTTCATGACAGTTTCTGTAAAAGAAATTAACTACTATTTTGGCTATGAATTAAAGACCAGCAGCCTCAAAGTTTGAACAGAAGTGTAAGAACTACTAATAAACAAAATCAGAGAATCAGAAACAAAAAACCAAAAGGTTGGAAGGGACATCTATAGATTGTTTAGTTGAATCCCCCTGCTCGAGCAGGATCAGCTACCACAGGTTGTCCAGGACCATGTCCAGTCAGGTTTGGAACATCTCCAAGGATGGATGCTACACAGTGTCTCTGAAGCAAGCATCAGGAGGTCCCTCCCTGGTTATCAAACCCTGCAGACATCAAGCTCAGGAAGCTGAAATTTAAATATTCCAATAATTCATGTAAATGGATAACAGGAAACAGTTCTAAATATCTAGAAGTGTTTCACCAGCCACCTTTCAGATGGTTTATTTAGATTTTGGCAGATGTAGACTGTCTATTTTTAGTTTTTTATAAAAACTATTTCAGAGAGCTCATAATTCTTCACTGTGTTGTCCTGTTTAGCTTTCCAGGACTGCGTCTGGGTTAAAAAAAAAAAAAGGAAAAAAAAAGAAGTAGTAGTAATATTATTATTTTTGGAAACATGTATAAACCAGAAGGTAGGATCAGTGTTGTGGTACAAAACCTCAGCAATACACTTACAACCAATTTTCCAGCAGATGATTAAAAACATGTTCATCAACAACATGTTGGATTTGACTGAATGCCACTTGGATGCACATAAAATATTACTGAATGAGTTGAGTAAATTTAAGTTTATAAATATTTGCATAATCTTATGAGAACATGCAAACACTTCACCTGCCACGGGTTTAGGTTAACTTCCCCTTGTTCAGCTCCTTAGAAACAAGCATCAACATTAAGAACAGTCATTCTTTTTCTCTCTTATTTATTCTTTTTAATTATAAGTTCTCTTATTTCTCCTGTTCAACAACTTTATGACCTGAGCTGCACCAAAGAAATTTGCACCCGTTTAACTGCAACAGAGTGACTAGTGAACTTCACTAATGTCTGCTTGTTTTACACCAGCCCAATTTATGCCTCATGGAAAAGCTTTAGCTCAGCTAAGAAATATCCAAGAAAATAAGGCTAGATTGAGTTAAATCAATGGAAATAGCTGCATTCAATCTAGTTTATATTGCTGAGTCGGAATTTGTGCCACTAGCAGGGGAAGGGAACTTACTTCTTTTTCTAAATAAACAAGTCGAGTTACTGATTCATTAAGGAGATAAAATGTACAAGTAGTTGTTTTTATTAGCCAATACCCTGCATTAAAGCACTGTGAAATATGTAGTCCATACCTTCTATATAAAAAAATGGGGTTTTTTCCTGGTCGTATCTCTAACTGAAGTTTACCATCTTAGTCTAAAAAGCTTGTGAAGACCAAACAGAAGTAATTTTACTTTCCTGTAGTTAGACAACTATGTCTTACGTAGCCATTACGTCAACTCAGTCAAAAAGGCCTTAAAAATAAACTTGCTTGCTACAAGGAGGATATACAGAAATATAAACTAGGCTCCAACATTCAACCTTGTTCTCCAGCTAGTTAGAATGCATTAAGATCATAGAAATAAATATTTTCTAGATGACGTCATGAACATTTAGCTAAAACAGTCCTCAAATAGTTTATTTTCATGAAAACTTCATGGCAAAACTTAATATGATGATAATGCTTTAATAAACACCTTAGTTTGCTAAGGAATATGTAATGCTTGCATTATTGAGTCTTTTTGTTTCTCTAGTAAAAATACTATCTGGAATCTTAAAACAAAAAGTGGTGGTTAAGCCAATTAAGCCAAATACCACCTTGCCAAGGATACAACATTTTTTTTTTTGCAAGAAGCCTTGATGTCTATAGCGTTCGTTTCCTTTTTAAGTAACTACTGCCAAGTTTGGTGTATGCAAAATATCCCCCCCCGAGATCTGATGTTTGATCCCAGCAAACTGAAGATTGCTATTTTCATTCCCAAACAGAAATGTAATTGCATTATCATAAAAGTCGCATTGCTGTTGGCTGTATTGCAAACACCCATGGATATCCACTTGACCCCAAAGGTGGTGTTAAATGTAAAAGATTTTCAGATAACTAGGGTAGGTCCCTCTGCTCATGTCTGTGGGATGAAAGCAGCAAAAATCCCACCATAGTGGCACTCTAGCATCAGTAAAAGAATAAATCAAGGTGTTTTAAAATGTTTGTTTTGTTTTATGGCTGCGGCAAAATAGAGAAAATAGTTGCTAATAAAAAGAAGAGACTGCTCGTGATCTCAGTTACTGGTGTGAAAATCTAGAGTGGCTCTAGTAAAACCAGTGCAATTATTTCCCTGCCCAGTGCTGCAGTGCTCAGTACTCATGGGCTCTTATCACCTGCAGCTCAGGTTCAGAAATCATTCCCACAGAGACCTGCCAGGGCATCTCAGTGCTGTTGTTCAGTGGTTTCAGTCAGGAAGACACCAGCAGCCCTGCTGTGGTGGCAGGACTACACCCACAGCTGGAGATGTCCCCGCTGCACCAGGTCCCATCCTTGCTATTCTTCTCCTACAGCTAGCGGTACTCCAGACAGCTCTGCTAATAGATATATAGCTTCCTCTGTGGCTGCTAATAGATATATTTCTGCTATACATACAGCCATCTCTGACTCCTGCATGAATGGAAATTAGGTTATTTCCCAGGCCAGACACCAGAGGATTACAATTTATCAGCAGACTGCAGGGTCACTTGCTCCGTATGATTTAATTTAGGCAATTTTCTACTACGCTGCAGCCAACAATTGCTTAACCAAAATACTTTTTGTATTGAACAGGCTTTGTTCTGTGATTTTTTTTTTTAGTCCAAAGAACCCATGTCCTTTTCCAGCTTGGGTTCAGTTACTGCCCTCACCGTAGCATTCACTGCCCTGGCTGGGCTTTTCCCTCCTTGCCTGGTGAGGAGCAAAGTGTCCCACTACCACGCTTGCTTCTCCTCCTTGGGGGCTGCTGCCCAGAGCAGGGATGGACAGGAGCAGCCTGAGGGGGGTAAAACCCTGCTGGAGGTAACCAATTCCTCAACCCACTTGAGGGAGTGGGGATAAATCCAGGAGATTTTGCAACTTGGGACCAGTTTTTGTGCAGCAGGATGGTGCAAGCAGTGCTGCCTTCAGCTTCAAACAAATAAAGCCAATTTCAGTATGTTCATATGTATTCATAAGCCTGTTTTTTTTCTCTGAAGGGTCTGGAAGAGCTTGTTTTGTGTTGTGGTTGGGACTCAGGGTAGCTCTGTCCTGTCGCAGGAGGTAAATGTCCCCGTGGACCTCACTGGCCTGGCTGGTTAGTGCAGGTGACATCCCACAATCAGCACAGCACAAAGAAACACCATCGCTAGCACCCTGTCCTTGTTTCCACACGAACAGGGGCAGATTTCTCCCCAAGGTTACAATACAGAATCATACAATGGTTTGGGTTGGAAGGGACCTTAAAGATCATCAAGTTCCAACCCCCTGCCCTGGGCAGGGACACCTCCCTCCAGACCAGGCCCATCCAGCCTGGCCTTGAACCCCTCCAGGGATGGGGCAGCCACAACTTCTCTGGGCAACCTGTCTCAGTGCTTCACCACCCTCACAGGAAAGAGTTTCTTTCTAATATCTAATCTAAATCTACCCTCTTTCCATTTAAAACTGTTACCCCTTGTCCTATGGCTCCACTTCCTGATCAAGAGTCCCTCCCCATCTCTCCTGTAGCCCCTTTAGGGACTGGAAGGGGCTCTAAGGTCTCCCCGGAGCCTTTTCTTCTCCAGGCTGAACAACCCCAACTCCCTGAGCCTGTCCTCACAGCAGAGGTGCTACAGCCCTCTAAGCATCTTCGTGGCCTCCTCTGGACCCGTTCCAACAGACCTCCAATATGTCTGAGACCTTAGTCTCCAGCAATTCTGCTCCGGACAGAAATGACCAGCGTTTCCACTTGAAAGGCTGAAATCTCACCACAACCTAAATTTCTCAGAGCTCAGCAGGTGCCATAAATCCCTGCTAGTTTCACTCAGGTGGGTGGTAACATTGCTTTTAACACCTCTAGTACCACGAGGAATGCAAGCAGGATTCAACTTCATATGAGCAAAAATATGAGCTATTTCAAATCTTACTCTTTTTATATCTGGCCCTCAGATTAGATGGGAATTTGTGCCCTATATTTAAGAAGTAGTGCTGAATTTCTGCCTCTGCTATCACAATATTCCTGTCAGCTAAGGCATCTTTTGGCAATCTGCAGCAATTATACATTTATCAGCCAAATCTGTTTCCAGTTGAGAGAAAAAAAATAGATTTTGCTTGGGAGCATTTTAAATAACAGGGTGATTCCCTAGAATATACAGATGAGCAATTACTGCCTTTAAATCATGCACTGTATGTTACTGCTCCCATGAATAATGTATATGCCATTATAAGACAAAACAGTGCTATATCACAGTCTGGTCCTGGTGACCTGAAGATACTGAGATCCCTGGTAGAAGGGGAAAAATGTAATGACAATCCTCACCCAGATGTCCATCACAGGGCAACGTGTCCATAGCATAGGGGCATTCTCACCATCTAACAGGGGTTGTCTTCAGTGAAGACGTCTGAGTTAATGTAGTGACTGTACGTTGCCTTTTATAATCACTAAAAAGAAATAGGCAATTTCAGGATGCAATTTCTATGGACAGTTTAATGTTTACTTTGTGACAAGATGGTGTAATGAATCCTCTCTACTCGCTCTGAAAATGTGCTTCTGTCAGCCACAGAGGGAGAAGGCTCTGAGGAAAGGGCTTACATTGCTTTTCCAGAACATTTTTTTTCCCTAAATTTCTCACTGTCCTGTCCTTCTTTGCAGACTTCAGGAAAATATCCTAGAGCAAATGGGTCAAGATTTGGTCCTTTCCAATGAAGAATAAGTGAGTGAGAAATACTGCAGGTCCCATGAAGGCAAAACTCTACCAACCTTTTGTCCTGCGCTTCAAACTTTTACTATTTCCCACAGGCAGTTTTAAAAAAAACCAATAAAATAATTGCCCAAGGAGCTGAATGGCTTTCTAGTTGGTAAATACACAATTCACAAAACCAAGGTCCTTTGTTGACCCATCACTACTGATGCACTTGAGCATGGGTCAGGTCCTCAGCTGCTCTAAACGGACCTGACGGCACTGATGTCCCTATTTCGTTATCTGCACGGACATCCTCATGTCACGATGTGCAGGGATGTCCCCATGGTGTGACCTGCACAGATTGCCCCCATGTTGTGGTCTGACAGCAGTTCGGTCCCCCAGCGAGAGCAGGTTAGCAAACCCTGCACATCAGAACGATCTGGCCCTCAGGCTTTTCGCTGATGTAAAATTCAATCCCTTCAAGGAAATTATTAACTTTTTCCTGTGGATGGGAAAGGGACAAATGGTTTTCCAGAGAACAATATTCACCGACATTTATATCATTCAGCAAGCTATTGTTTCCTGATGTAATTGCAGTAATGAGGAAAGGAAAAACATCTTTTTCTTGCTAGAAGGTCAGAGGACCCTATTGAGGAAAACACTGTCATAAAGAAAGTATTTTACAATCATGTACCCAATTATGCCGAAATGGAAATGAAAGTATTTAAATGACAGAATAATTAAAACTGTAATAATAATGGGCTTTAGAAGAAATTCTGAGATGTGAAAATGTATGAAAAACTCAGTTTGTAACAGATTAACATAGTGTTATAGATCGGTTCAGATTAAAAAATAACCTTTCCCATCTAAACAATGGGTCATTTTTGAGCAGAAAGGACAGTGTAGGTAACATGAAAGGTGAGGATTTTGGTACCATGTTACAGGTACAAGCCCATAGGTACAAATACTGTACGTTGGAGAACAAAGAGAAAAGGGTTCCAAAAAGGAGGAAAGGGGGCTGGATACCCAAATCCTACAGAAACTTCACATCACTGAGCACCAAAGACTAGATTTAGAAAGGCAGCCAACTACATTTATCAACCTGATCTGCTGACTCTCTCTGGAAACTCCACGCTACTTGACTTTCCAATAAAGCCTACGAAGGAGTACATGCAAGCCCTCTGCAAATTGAAGATCCTATCACAGCATCCGTGTTCTTCTGTCTTCCTACTGCTCTTCCTTTGTTTCATTACCTTGTATTCACACATCCCTCTCTCCAGACAGCCTCCCTGAGCAGCACGAACACACTGGGTGCTCCGACCAGGGTACAATGTGAGGCATATTCAGTAAATTCAGCCTACAGAAGCCACCCAAGGCACCCATGGTTGGGTGCTCCACAAAACTGACGCAAGCATAAAGGTAGGGGGTACAACATCAAAGACACCTTTTGAAAAAAATGCAAGATACAAAATAAAACCTGAGGTCATATTTTAAAATAATGACACAACTGCGCATGAAAATAAGTCAAAATCAGTCAACCTCAGTCAAAAGCTGAGATTTTTCAATCGATGGGGGGGGGACCGGGGTGTCTTTTTGTTTGTTTAGGGTGAGGTTTCTACCTTTATATTGTTTACCAAGTTAAAGCAGCACCACCTCCTGCATCTCCCTTTTCTGAACACAATCCCCAGGCGGGTGACGGGAGCGATCCCTGCTCGAGGCTTGACCAGTTGATGCTGTTGACACACAACAAGGCTGCCGCCGTTAGCAGGGGGATCCCACATTATTTATTCAGCCCGTTAACCGCGGGCTGACACCATTTTGAGAGCACAGGTGCTGCCGCAGGATCCTGCCAGCGTGGCACCCTCCGTGTTTGTCTTCTCAAACAGCTCCAGACAAGTCTAAATTTAGCCCTCCACCAGCCCGCCTTATCAGCTAGACACATAAAAGCTGGTATCAGTTTAATTAACATTCGCACAGCACCGCGGCAGCGAGTCCCCTGAATGTGGCAGTGACAGGAATCATATGCAGACAGCAAGCATCCAGATCACAGAATCACAGAATCTTCATGGTTGGAAGGGACCTTTGAGATCATCGAGTCCAAACACCAAAAAAAAAAAAACCACAAACAAAAAAAACACAAACCAAAATAAAAAAACCCAAACACAAACCAACAATCTCGGGCACTAGAGCACAACCTGAAGTGCCATGTCTACACATTTCTTAAATACCTCCAGAGATGGCAACTCCACCTCCCCTGGAGCAACTTGAGGCCATTTCCTCTTGTCCTATCACTTGCTATTTGGGAGAAGAGACCAGCCCCCACCTCTCTACACCCTCCTTTCAGGCAGTTGTAGAGAGCAAGTTCTCCCCTCAGTCCCCTTTTCTCCAGGCTGAACAACCCCAGCTCGTTCAGCTGCTCCTGAGACTTGTTCTCCAGACCTTCATTGTTCACCAGCTTCATTGCCCTTCTCTGGACCCGCTCCAGCACCTCAATGTCTTTCTTGCAGTGAGGGGCCCAAAACTGACCACAGAGCTCACAATGGTGGCACCAAAGTCACTGCAAGACCAGAGTGCCACATCCCACAGGAGGAACGGGGACAATGGTCTCAGCACTGAGGAAGACCATGACTTTGAAGGACATGTTCTGTGTCTCCATGGGGACAGGTTTGCCATGCAGAGATGTGCCCTGGTCGTTGTGCCCTGGACAGGCTCATCCTGCCTGTGGCTGCCTGTGGCATCACACTGAGATGTGCCTGTTTGCTGCCAGGGTTTGTGGCAGCTGAAGAAACCTGGCAATTCTGAGTAAAGCAAATTCTCAGTAAAATGATTTTCATTGTTTCATGTGCTTGGCCCAATTTTAAAACCCCAGTGAATCAAACAGGAAGACACAGCGGGAAAAAACTCTGAATTTAAAGATTAATTGCGGGGGAGCACTTGCAGTAGGTCTAACGATTTGATTCAGTGCAAGCATCACTGTAGACACACATAATTCAGAGTCTGCTCTGCATTTCTCCAACTCAGAAAGGAAAAAAATAATTCCAATGCTGGTACTCTAACAAACTGCAATGGTGTGCCCTTGGCTTCCCTCCCTGTAAGCTTCCTTACCACGAGGATTGCTCACAGCAGGGGCCAAAATGAAGAGCGGGGAACCGTGATTTTTCAAGATTGGAAAATAGCTCAGTAGCCACCAGCGTTGTGGCGGTGGTTTCCATCAGCAGCCCTCCAAGGTGCAGTAAGCAGCCCACGGAGAGGAGCTGGAAACCACATCAGCGGTGTTTTCAATTACACAGTACGGTGAGAACTATGTGTGGTCATCTGGGAGAGACGTTATGGGCTGGTGGCAATCCACAGGCCCAACTTAGTTTAGAAACCACTGATGTAATTTGTGGCATAGATAGTGTTTTTCTGCAGCCTTGAAACCTTTCAGAAAATAAAAGAACGTTTTCCTTTATGGATACACCTTACAAAATCTTTCCACGAAGCACATGTGTATGGGTTATACAAGACAGGCAGTAATAGCCCGTCGGGGAGTCATCACTCAAACATCAAGCACAGCAAGCAAGGTTTTTATGCCAAAAATAGGAAGTCTAAGTAAGTAAGTATGTATTCCTCATACCACACGTGCATTAATCTTTTACCCACAATATTTACTAGTAGCTGCTAAGAGAGTACCACCATAGCTATTATATACAGCACCTCAAGTTCATGTCAGGGAAGGACGGAAACTTTTACTCCAGTTTTAGTAATCTCTTTCCTCCACACTCTGAAAACTCTCTGTTTTTGGAGAGATGCTTTAGTGAAGTCTACCATCACTCCCAAATGCGACACTGCTATGTCAGTGCTGGAGTTTCAATCCATGCCACCAGGCTCCTTGCAGTTTTGGATCTAGAAGGCTTTTTTTTCCATCTACCTCTGATACACAAATAGAGGGAAAGATATTTATTTTTTTTTCCAGTAACAAAAGAAACAGTAACATTGTTTAACAACTTGCCTGAAAATCCTTTGCAAATGCCAACAGACCTCATAATATCAGGGGAATTTTTATGTTGTTCATAATTTTATACAGAACAAAGTAAAAAAAGGCTCTGCAGGGAAATACCGCTGATTTACTTATAACTGGCACAGTTCTACTAAGTGCAGGACATTTAGTACTTTCTGCCTCTCTTTTGGTTTAGTTATTGATTTAATTTTAAAAAGCTGTGAAAGCAGAGGCTACGGGAGATTTGAACGCATTTTCCTTTTAAAATAAAAGAATTAGCTGCTAATATCTAGCTCGGGTGAAGAACTTCAGAAGCATAGGCTTAAATTTCATTGCTTGGTTCCCAGAGGAGGCTTAAATCCCTCTGTTTTGTTCTTTGGCTCTCTGGCTTGAGTAAATGCAAGGCTGCTCAGTGGTCTTATGAAATATGATTAAAGGAGGACAACTGTAATGTGCTGGCAACCTCACCTGGGAAGTCAGATTGGCTTTAGACAGAGGTGGTTCAAACACCTATTTTTACCAACAAAGAAAATGCCCCAAACAAGAGGCTGGGAGAACCTAGGATCTGCTGGGCAAGGGCTAAGGCAGTGAAGAGCACGTGTGCAAGGGCACCCAGTGGGGAACCCAGGGCTTTTCATCAACTTCATTTTAACCTGTCCTTGAATATAAAAATGCAAATATTCCAGGATACAAAGTTCCACACTCGGGTGCCCCCAAAATTAAATGCAACTAGTTGGTAATTTATTTTTTAGCTGTCTTTCTCCTGTTTTGTGAATTCCGTTTCCCTTGCATCCAGTGGCACTCTTTAAAATAGAACAGTGGCTTTATATCTAAAGTTATGAGCCTGTGGAAATACACCAAGGTACAAAAATACAGCCAGGCCAGCTCCACTAACAAACCCAGCATCAGCACTTTGATCAGACACGGTTGCGTCCCTTGAAACCCAAAACGTTCCTTATAGACCACGGAGCAAGCAGCCTACATTAAATCAGAGCTGCTCTGTTCAGCCCTCGCCCAACGGCAAAGTCAACCTCAACAGGAGCCTTAGCATGACAACACAATATTTGCAGAGCCAAAATAATGGCACTCAGCCCCACGAATAGAAATCCATTGAAACACAGACTGTAAGTGGTTGCTGTAAAATGCAAAGACATTTTCCAGGACTTGCACGTATAAATTCATGAAAGAACTGCTCTTTTTGTCTTTGTTAAATCCTTTGTAGGATCTGTGCGTGTCCTCAGGTCTTCTCTGGATGCAGGAACACACAAAGTGAATATAAGCCACAAAGCTTTAGATAACACAGCGATGCAGTTGATATTGGTTATGTGTTTTCATGAATCAGACTTTACAGGTGAGTTCCCCAGAAGCTTTCTGAGGCCAAAGGGCCCTGAGGACATTTTGACACACATTCATCACAATAGTTTGCTGTGGTGACTTACTCCCTTGTGACTTATCGAAACAACCTACCACCCAGTAATTGTCCTCTTTGCCTTTTGTCTGGAGCCTGCGATTTCTCCTGTTTCTCTTTCCCAAGTCATGGCCTCAAAGGCTTGCCACTTTCTAGGTTTGCAGGAGGAAAGCTGCTGAGAAAGGGTCTGGCTGAGAATGGGGCTTCGTGGCCAGGTGCAGGAAAGGAACCACCAGACACCACCACAGCAGCAAGTCCCTTCACCGAGAGAGGTATATCCACTCCTTTTCATTGTCTGGTGTTAGCTGACTCCTCACAAGAAGAACAGTGATAAATGGTTATTCTGGTAATTTTCAAAAGGGAAATCACAGAAAGGAATATGCAAACCTCAACTTACTTTTAATGCTTTCTTTAATAAGTACTGAATGTTCTCAGCACTCCAGGGGAAGCAGAAGGAGTGGTATATGCAGCCTATATTTAGACTCTGAAACGTTATTTCCAGTGCACCCAGTAATGTGTTACAGCTTTCCAAATGGTAGGACAGCCATTGAACTGATTTAATTTCTCAAAGCCTATCTGAAATTCAATAATTGTCTTCGGCTGTCTGAATTTTTACTACCTACCATTAGTCTGTCTGTGATGAGGCTTCCCATCACTTCAGCCAACCTGTCACTGCCCACCCTGCAAATGCCTCGCAACCGGCAATATATAAGGCTCTGATGTGGTGGCAGCTGCATTAATCTGCCTCATTTCCTGGATCCCACATGGAGGAGGTAACTGCTCCCCTGGCTGTGAAGGCAGCTGCTCTTCTTCAACCCTTCTGTTTCATAGGAGGAGTGATGGGTGATGTTTTCAGAGCCCAGAGTTCAAACGTGTTAAGTGTTGGCAACACGTTTGGGTGTACACACAATTTTCATCTGCAGACGGGTCCACAGCTGCTAGAAGGACTGAATCCTTTGTGGGTACCCATGCAGGAACACACCCTTACACAGCCATGGGAGTTGCAGCTCACCAAGAAGTCCCAAATTCAAGTTATCTGAGTTGTCTAGCCGGGCTGCACAGTGAGTGCAAGCTACTTTGCATGAGTCTCCATAAGAACAGCAGAATTACACCCTCAGATATTGGTCTCCAGATATTTATGCATCCTTCAACCAATTTAGCTTTCTTGTAATTCTTTAGGACACTTCATTTTCTTGCTAATCCTTTTCATTTCTTCTCTATTCTCTTTCCCGTAAATCATTGAATTTGCACAAAATGAAGATGAAATCTCTGTGTTTTCTCTAATAAAATCTATATAATATATTCTTGCATTATTTCAGTGATCTTTTCTGCTTAGACTAATTCTATTATTTTTGCCATTTTATCAACCACCATTCCTCAATTTTGCTAGCTGTCACGTTGAGCATATACCCTTCTCTTGCCTCTCTCCGTTGCAAGACTCAAGCATCTTGTGAAAAGCTGATCTAGTTGATATTTGGCACAGAAGTTCCCACCAATAGATCTTGAAGAAATTTGACCCCCATGAGTTCTTTCTTGGGCTAATACATGATTAATAGCAAGAAGCCAAAGATTAGGTATCAAAGATCAGGTTGCTGGCAGGGTACCTGAGGTTCTGTACCGGGACTGCTTGATGCAACCTGTATGGACATACATAGGCCATTTTTGTATGAGTGGGACACACTCAGTTCAGTGTAGTGATGGAAAAGAGATACGTGGCAATATGAGCTACAGAGCCTCAAGATAATACAAAATAAATCAGGGTAGTCAAATGTAAAGCTGACTGCAAAAATTGTCACCAGAACACTTAATAAGTGGGCAATAAGCTTGCAGGTGAAATTGAGTGCAAATAAAAGCACAGTGAAGCACAAGGAGAAAATGATCTTGTCCATGCATACCCATCCACAGCCTCTGATTTATCCCTTAGGAGCCGGGGAAGAGCTCTTGATGTCAATGTGAATGGTTGTCTGAAAATATCACTCAGTGCTTGGAGACGTTCAGAAAGGCAAGTAGACTATTAGGCATGTGGTCAGAGCTTGACTGCTGCAGCAGAGTACAAAATGTTTGTATATTTGGATTTTATACATTTTATTAGTCTAAGTAGTGTAGCTAGAAAGAGTAGACGAGCGTTCAGGAATGCAAACCCTCCTCTGCATCTCAGGAAGAGAGAGCAAAATGGGAAACATCATTAGGCTGCCATATAAATGTATCTTCAATACTGCTTGCAGTGGTGGTCATCCCAGCTTAAAAATACTATAAATTTGAAAACTACAGAAATAAGAGATATGGAACAGCTTCTTTTGAGAATAGAAAAATGTGGGTTTAGATTCTTCAGCATGGAAACAAAAAGACTAGACATAGGATTCTGCTGAAAGCATACACAAGAACTGGTGCTCCAGTGAAAATTAACAGGGAAAACCAATTGGTTTTTCTCCCAATAGAAGAACTGTGGACATCTAATAAGATTTCTTGGCAGTAGGTTTTAAGCAAACAACAGGAAGTGCTTTTTTATGCAATATCTAACTGAATTGTGAAACTCTGGAAAAGTTTTCCACTGTTGTGAAGGAGGGAAAATCCAGAACAGATAAAATTGTAGGGATATGAGAGGATCAGAAATGTAGGTGTCCTATTCAGAGATCAGTGGCTAGAAGAGTCTGAAAGTCTTTGTGTGCACAGGACAGTTAAGAGACTTCTGAAAATAATTTATCCCATGAAAAGCCTTGGTGTAGACAAAGGGAGGGTGTTCTTCAAACTAGCAGCATGACTGCAAAGAGTTAAGACTTTGCTATGACACAAGGCTTAGAAAATCTGCAAATTAAGTCCTATTTTAAAATCCCAAATATGCCAGACTTTGCCAGATCTTTGCTCTGCAGCAAGCTCGTATATCCTTGTGGGTTTTAGACACAAAACCCGATAATCCATGGGCTAATCTGAAACCAGCACACATCCCCAGACACCTTTTTCCTTTTTCCCCTCCCTGCTGCAGCTGCATTTCTGCCTCCTCTCATCCATAAAGTCCACCAAATTAGCCACGGAATAACCTCTTCCTTGTGATCCCAGCTCTCTATTGGCTCCTGCTTGGGCTTCATTTGTGGTGGTTTCCTGCACAAGTTTGGCTTTTCGAACTCTTTTTGCCTAAAGGCTAACAGGTAAGGGTTTGTGAAGGACACTGGCCGAGCTGGGCAGCATGGGGACACCACCCCGGGGACAACTCAATACACACCACCTTAGTTCATGTCTGAGGAGTATTGTGTGCCTAATTATGCCAGCCTGAGGGTTAAAGAAATTGTGTGTTTAGCTGACAGAGCCATGCCAGGAGATGGCCTTGGAGAGACACAGCAATCTTCTTCAGGGTAGTTTTCAGGGACAGCTTATGGCATTCCTCTAACCCCTATAAACCACTGGGAAAATAACTCCCTCGCCAGCACAAACCCTGCAAAAGAGCATTTGCCACTTGAATTTGGGCATTGGACTGAGGTCTCTTCTGACTACAGCTGATGGCAGAGGGTGAATTTCCCTTCCAACCATGAAGATTCTGTGATTTGGCAGAGAGGAAGGTTGCAGGAACTAAGCAGGTCTCAGCTGGGAAAGAGAGCACAGTTCATTCTCAATAACTAGCCTGGCTACTTATTTATCCTCAGAAGCACACGTAGACCTAACCTGAGCACCCACCAGCACAAACCCATGGGGTGAGCATGCCAAACCTGCCCACCCCTCACACAGCTCGGAGCGGCCGAGAGGCCACTGCTGTGACCCTGTGCCTCCCTGTTGCTCAGCGGGCGACTTTTTAGGATGCTGCAAAATGTACTTGCTTAGTTTTTATCTAAAGTAATCACACTTGACAGCTTAGGGTCTGCCTGCTCCAGCTTTTGTTCTCAACTAATGACAGCAGCACAAAAGGGATGACTTCAGCACGGCTGATTTCTGTACATTCACCCCATTGACGTCAGCCCAGCTCTATGGGTACAGCACATCTTCAGAGCTCCCATTGAAGGCCAAACAACCCATGAATACAAAAATAAACACACTCACTGATGACCCCCATGCCTCCCCTCAGCCCTCTGAGCTGGGAGGTCCAGCAGAAGCAGGGCACAAAAGCCTACCCTTGATCTTCTCAGCCTCCACACTTGCTCAGCAGTTCAGCAGCAGATGTTCAGCTCACAAACCACATAATTTCCCCTTCCCATATATACTGGAGAGTAATGAGCATGAAATTTAAATGCATTCGAGAAGAGTTTCTTCCTTCCAAGGTCTCTCTCTGGATGAGGTTAGCGGAGCTTTTAGCATTACAGTGACTTTAATTTCCCTTCCAAAAATTCCCCGCTGTGGGATTTGATGAAGATTTTAGACCTGGTTTAGGTGCACACTTAAGCTGATGCAGACAGCTGTTAAAAACCACCACATATAAGCATATCCTAAGCATGCAAATGAGAAAAGAAAACTTTGATTTCCCCACTCTTTTTCCTTCTTGATTACACATAAGTGCTCCTCAATTTGCATAGTTACCTATTTACTATGAATAGAGCAGCCTCATGGAAATATTGAGTTGCTGTTGGACACAACATGAGTCATATTACTGTGAATTACACACTCTGGGTAAGAGATACCGATAGGAGGTTTATTTGCCTGCGATGGATAGTAAATGAGTTCATCTCAGATCTATTGAAAAGCTTCAAATTCCTATTTCTTGAAGTGTTTTTTCAGCCTCACCCTGGAAGATTTTTTGCAAAGATATTCTAAAAGAATAGAGAGTTTATGAATGGATGATGAAAAGCACAGCCAAAGCATTTGTTTTATGGGGGCAGATAAGATTATCTTTCCTAACGAATTCAAATGATAGACACTGCTGAAGACTATTTTAAACCACTGTGCAAAAGTCATAACATCTTTAATTATGCTGCAAATACCAGGTGGTGTTTCACATATGTAGCAGTAATGAGGAACTCTCAAACTTATCATGTCTAATTTACATCTTCAAAAGCTAACTGCTAGAGTCTCAAATACAGAACATCTGGTAAATGCTAAGTCTCAGTAGACAGAGGCAACATTTCTACTAACCTGTTGTTATAGAAGCCAGTAACACCACCTTTTCCTTTTAAATACCCCCTGACTCCTGTTCATGCCTCTCTTACCATTAATCTCTCAATAAACTGTCAAAGAATTATTACTAATTACATCCACAACTAATAAACTATTGGAGAATGGCCAAACACTGCCTACACGGCCCCGGTGCTGTTGCTGAGGTCATGAAAGCAGGAGAGAGGGTGTAAATCAGCCCTTCACCTCTGCAGCAGCCGATGGTGTTGCTTTTTTCGGTATAACCAGCTCTTTTCTCATGGCCGTGTGAGAAAAGTCATAGATTTTATTCCACACTCCCTTCACCTGCAGCTTTGCCCTGCTGTGAACGTGCAGGACCACTTTTAAAGGAATGTTTGTGTTGAGAACAATAAAATTCATCCATTTGCTCTGCGTATGTTGCAACGTTCCTGCTACCTCCCGGCTGAAGAGTGATCAGTCCTTACTTGTCCACTCCGGAAAGGTGGTTCATGAGGAGTATTTTTCTCCCCATCAGCTTCAGGGTGCCCTGGTCAGGGTGAGGCATGCACTGTTGGAGAGGGATTAGCCATGAGGGATTGCAGAGACTTCCCTGTGGACACCCAGGGAGCTTCTGTGAAGCATCCCACCATGTCTCAAGTCCCATCAAAGACAAGAGAGGTATTTGTGGATTCAGCTACCATGATATTAAAATATCATTCTCAGCTAGTTGAAGTTGACTGGAAGATGAAGTCAAGGTATCAGACCAAAACTGAAAAGGCTGGTGAAAGAGGCCACAAGCAGCTTTCATTCATCTGTGTGGTAGGTGCCAAAGGGTTACTGACACAGCAGGGACAAGGAATACTAAAGCTCGAGCCCAATGACTGTGAGGCTCATCTTCCTTCATGTGTGACCTGTAATATATATCACCAACTTCCCATTGGTTGTGAACTTGTATCACTTATTTCCATCCATATTTTAATTAGGTCATGTAGTTATCTCCTTGGCAAGGGTGTATCTGTGGTCCAGCCATTGGTAACATCCCGTGTTCAACATACAAGGGTCTTCTTCCCATGGCAGGTGGAAACCTGCCTGTTTCTGCTGTCTTTATTATGGCATCTTGTCATGCCATCACTTGGGCACAAGCAGCTCCCCGCGTACACTTTTCCAAACCCACCTGGACAAGTTCCTGTGCAACCTGCTCTGGGTGCCCCTGCTTTGGCAGGGGGTTGGACTAGATGATCTCCAGAGGTGCCCTCCAACCCCATACCATTCTGTGATTTCTGACCTGCAGGGCAGCAGCCTCAGGCAAGATCCATCTCTCACCCAGGTACGACAGCTACTTGCACTTCTCTTAAAAATGATGTTCTTACAAAGGCAAGATCCAAAGAAAAAACCCCAAAGCATTCTGCTCAGGCAGAATAATCAAGGTGAAAGGACAACTTCAAAAATAGGAAAACAGCAAGAAAGCCTAGGGAGTATACCAGCAAGCAAAATGTCCAGAACGGAAAATTAGGCAATCAAGGTGGCAGAACAATCAGCTGAGGTCTTGGGCATGATTGCCAGGCAGCACCACCCCCATAAGCTTGAAGGGTCCAAGGCACTCAGCGGATGGGAACTGCCATGGTTCCACTCAGGCCAGGCTGGGAGCTTGCCCATTTATTCATAAATCCAACACTCTGATGTTCTTCTGGCAGCATTTTTAAAGCTGAAATCCCATTTTTCTCCATGTCTTTTAGAGAGGAAGTGTCAGGTTTTACATCAGTTTGTTAAAAAAGACCAGGCAAAGCTTAAAAACATAAGCATTGATAAAGGAAGGAAATCCACCTTGTTTGAAGGGCATCTGGCTGTTTAGAAATCAAGGAAAAATTTCCATGTTCTTAGTTCCTCCTTTGAAATGTGCTGCTTTTTTCCCTTACAATTTTCTTGAAAGAGAGATAAAAGATTTTCAGAGTTTTGTCTGCGGTTCTTTTCATGTGAATACTTCCTACTTCCTACATTAGTTTTCTATTTACTGAAGCAGGATAAAGTTGCAGTTACTGTTTGCTTAAACGGGATAAATATACACCGTACCATGCAATATTATGCCTACTATAAATAACATATTGATTATTTCCCAAGAACACATAAATGTTGTACTTTAACTTCAGCCCCAGGGGTTAGTTTCTAGCAACTTGTTAAAATTGTCTAGAGTGAATGTTCAACAGGGGGCAGGACCCTGCAAAGGCAGGATGAGCCCACCTGTAATCATGGCTCTTAGGAGCTGATGGAGGTCTGACTGATTGAAGTAACCCTGAAGAGCTTTAGTGGTTATGGGACCACTGAAAAGGCAGTGGCCCTTCTCAAAGTCCAGGTTTTATTATGTATTTGTATTTATTATGCATTACACGTCACCACGAGTGCCAACAGATCTGCAATCCTCACTCTTTCACACATTTCAGAAATGATCTAACCTGCACTTTACTTCTGGAGTCCCAGTGTTGTAGGAAGAAGATGTAGTTTGGGAAGGAGCCATAAAAAAGGCAGCAAAGCAAGACCCATAGCAACTCCGTCTACCCATTCCTATCATGTCATGCAGGTCTAACTATCATTTGTCTTCTTTTTTTTTCTTTTTAAGCTGGTCAAATTCTCTTTGAAAAAGCAAATCCTACAAACCAAGAAATATTGCTGTTCTAGTTACCTTGGTGTACATGTCGAGAGATAGATCACATTCTCTATTGTTTAGGCTTACACATTACTTACCTGATTTCATCAATAGCTGTGCCAGTGCACGCAGGAACAAAAATAAATCCTAATGAACACTACAATGACAAGAAAGCAGTTGTACTGAAGTGTGGGACATGCTCCAAGCAATGAAGAATGACTGAGGGAAAACTGGCAAATGCTTACTACCTGACACAGAAATGCTCCATGAGAGTGTGGAAGAAGCCACCTTTGCTAGAAATGCACTAAAGAAAGGAATTTCAGGGCTCCTTTGTGCTTGAAACAAGCCACACAGGCACTTTGGACTTAGATTGGGACAAACGTACAGTGATTTGCAGAATCTTGCAGTGAGTCAGAGATGGTTCACTAATGAGCAGAAGACAGCAGGGTACAACTCCCCCATCACTGAAATACCCAGCATTTCATCATGGGGTCCCCAGGGGCAGGATTACAGAGTGACAGAATCATAGAATCACAGAATGGTAGGAGTTGGAAGGGACCTCTGGAGATCATCTAGTCCAACTGCCCTGCCAAAGCAGGGTCTCCCCCAGCAAGTTGCACAGAAACGCATTTGGTGGGTGGGGTTGAGTATCTCCAGAGAAGGAGACTCCACAATCTCTCTGGGCAGCCTGTTCCAGGGCTCTGTCACCATCAAAGTAAATAAGGTTTTCCTCAAGTTCGGATGGAATTTCCTGTGTTCCAGCTTGTGCACATTGCCTGTTGTGCCCTCACTGGTCATCACTGAGAAGAGTCTGGCCCCTTCCTCTTGACACCTGTCCTTTATGTATTCATAAGCATTGATGTGATCCCCTCTTAGTCTTATCTTCTCCAGGCTGAACAGACCCAGGTCTCTCCTCCTTTCCTCATAAGAGAGATGCTTCATTCCCTTGATCATCTTTGTAGCCTCCACTGGACTCTCTCCAGTAGTTCCTTGTCTTTCTTGAACTGGGGAGCCCAGAACTGGACAAAATACTCCAGATGTGGCCTCACCAGGGCAGAGGATAACTGTGCACAACCTGCTGGCCATGCTCTTTTTAAAGATGCTCTTGCTTTACATTTAAGAATCCAGTTCAGTAGAGCACTTAAGCAGATGCTCAACAGCAAACAGACAAATCAATCACACGTTGCTGCACAGGAAAGCTAAATCTGCCCTGGACCATGCCGCAAGGTCTCCCCTCTCAGCAGCACAAATACAACTGGTGTGCCTCCAGCTGCCAGCTCTTTCTTCTCCATCCCCAGGGTTCACAGGATTTCATGTAAACTCCAGGAATCCCTTTGCAGAAGATCAGAAAACGTATCCTGGCTCTCCTTGCTTTATTGCAGGCTGTCATTCCTGTGATTGCTCCTTCTGGCGTAGCTCCATTGTCTTAAAATAGACCCTCTCTGAAAGGGCAGTCATTAGAGTCAGCAGTTTATTTTGAACAGAGAGAAGTACCAGGCATTTCAGGAGCCCGACAGCTTCTTCTTTTCAACCCCGTGATCAAGACAAATCTTCTGAGCGTGTTTCGGTGCCGAACATCTTTCTGGCTGAACTGATTCTCCCGTCATTTTCCTTTCGTGTTCGCAATTAGACGAAAGAATTTTACACAGGATTTCCTGTAATGACATTTATTGTCACATCTTCTGTATGTGGCACCTACCTATAAGCCTGAGTATTGCAGGCTCAGATAATTAATATAGTGTGGCAGAGGCTTTCTTTAGGAGTCTTTCCATCCCCTGTACTCTGTGCCAGGGAGTTTTGTCCACTGTGTTGTAATCTTGCTTGTCACGGCGCTTCCCACAGCAGGAAATAAGTGTCCTAAGAATTAATAGGAGTCTTAAGGAGATTAAGTCATTAGGGCTTTTGCTAAGTGAATACAGAATTATTCAAGCACTTAGAGTTTAGCAATGCTTTTAACAAGTGCAGCTGAAGGAAGGAGACGTCTCAGCCAAAAATGTGCTGCATAATTAGAGATGAAACAACTGTATGCCCCTTGCAGGGCACTGAGATAAATGTGACCTGCTGTCTCACCCCAGATTTCTATGCACATATATGATTTCAGATCTGGCCTCCCACATGTCCTTTTGCAATGTTACCTCTCACAATCATTGCTGATGTGTTTTGCGATAAACGAAGTAAAGCACTTTTATTGAGGCAGAAGACCTTTCCTTCCCTGGGCTGATTTCATCTTTTCATCTCCAGTTGACCTCACTATCTCATTTCCGACCATCACCTTAAAAGACACTCTGCTTGGAAAGCTATTTTTTAGATGCTTTTCCTTTTTAAGGTGGCTGCTTCTGCTCAGTAAATTTTCCTTATCACTGTGATGTTGACTCAGAGCAGCATGGGGCAAACAGAGGGAAGGAAGCAAGGACACCAGGTCAGTACCAGGACCTCTCAGTGCCCCAAGGACAAGCCAATTATATCTTTCAGCTGCGCCTGAGGGAAAGTCACTAAAAGATGTAATAGTAAAGTGGTTTTTTTTAGTTGTGAGGATGGAAACTTCTGTAGCCTACCAAGAGATGTTTAAGTGTCTGTGTTATAGCAGAGCTGTAAATACAAGCAGAAATGCTTCCACACCCACAGATTAGTTTGCCCACGGTTCAGCTCCTCCAGGCGGCCCAGGAACACTGAGCAGTGATAGTCTGCTTGCTGCCATCCTTTCTGCATGGAAGCATATGAAGATACAATGCAAAAGGTGGATTCACCTGAACCTTAGAAGCTATTCAGAACAAAAAAAAAAAAAAACAAAAAAACCCACCAGAAGAATTCTTGGAAAAGGTTTGCAGGTTTTGTATCTGTTTCCATTACCATGGCTTCTGAGCCTGAACACTTGCTCAGGATTTTTCTAGTCTACTAATTCCCCTGTTTTATCTCAACTACTGTCAGAAGCTTGTGCCAGTGTCATTTGGCAGGGCTGGCCCTTGGAGGGAGCTGTTCCCTCTCCTGATGACAGATGCCGTGGCCTCTTCCACTGCCAAGGCTTTTCAAGACGTGAAGACGGGGAAACTGGCAGCGGTGTTGAACAAGATTTATTCAGCAGTTCGTTATCACAGAACCACAGACCCACATAGGCTGGAAAGGTCTTCCAGAGACTCCCTGCCACGACCTCTGCTTAAAGCTGGGCCAGCAAAAGCAGGTTGCTCAGCAGAGCTTCAAAATCCAAGGATGAAGGTTGAAGAACCTCTCTGGGCTGCAACAGCCTGGTCCACTGTTTGACCACTTTCACAATGAAGATTTTTTTCCTTATATCTGACAATAATTTCTCCAGTTCCAGCTTGTGTCCATTGCATCTTCTCATAGTCCTGTCCACTGCACTGCTAAGAAGAGTTTGGCACCATCTTCTCTCTACCATCTTATCTGATGGGTGCTTTGTTGGACATACCCCTGCACGTCCATGTCTTTCCTGTACTGGGAAGCCTGAAACTGAACCCAGTACCTTGGATGTGCTTCACCAGTGCTGAGCAAAGGGGAAGACACACTTCCCTTGACCTACTGGCAACACTTGCTGATACAGCCCAACACACTGCTGGTTCACGTCCCCTCGTTTTCCACCAGGACCTCTAGATCCCTTTTTTGCAGAGCTGCTCCCCAGCCAGTCAGCCTCCAGCCTGCACTGGTGAATTATGTTGTTCTCCAAGTGCAGGACTTTGTGTTTCTCAGTGTTGAACACCATGGGATTCCTGTCTGCCCATTTCTCCAGCCTGTCCAAGTCCCCCTGCACAGCAGGTTGCCCTCCAGCAAATTGACCACTTGTCTCAGTTTGATATAGACCACAAAATTGCTGAGAGTGCACTCTGTCCAATCATCCACAAAACTAGTAAAGACACTAAAGTGTTGGCCCCAGTGATGGTCCCTGAGGGTTGTCATTAGTTGGAATTTGCACTACTGGTCATATCCTTTGAGCCTTCACGGCCAGACAGTTTTCCATTCACTATCCATTCATTTTGTCTGTATCTCACCAGTTTGGCTGCATGGATATTGTGGGGGATAGGTGCTAAAGTCAAGGTGAACAGCATCCCCTTCTCCACCAAGATGGTCATCTCATTGTAGAAACCTGTCAGGTTGATCAGGCACGATTTCCCCAGTCACCTTCTTGTCCTTCACGTGATCAGAAATAACTTTCAGGAGGATTTGCTTCATGATCTTCCCAGTGGCTGAGGTGAGTCTTCAGTAGTAAATGTAGAAAGACTCTCAAAACATTTCAGACAGAGAATAAACTACCAACTCCCGGAAAAAGAAGTAGTAACCTTATTAGTGTCCCATGGGGTATTTTACTGGTATTTGAGAGCACCAAAGGGACTTTCACCAATGCGGCAGTGGTGTGAAGGGTGCTGCACTGAGAGTCTCTCCTGCTTAAACATCCAGCAATGAGCCCGTGCTGCCACAGCCATCCTACCTATGTCCACCTCCCCACTGTGTCCATCTGTAACCCCTGACAACAAGGTCTCGGTCAGATCAGGAGCACCAGGTAGTCCGTGCTTAATTAAATTCCCACCTACTTTTAATGCTCGAGTGTCAGCCTACAGTTATTAGTAGCGCAGGAGGGATCTAGGGTGAAACATACAGTGTTCAGGGTGGGTGGTGAATCTCTGGACTGCCTTCAGGTTTTAGGAAGCTGTTCATCTGCCAGCAGTGTTTCCCTCCAAGGATAGTCTATTGAATTTTCTTTTTTTCTTTTTTTTTTTTTTTTTTTTTTTTTTTGACTGGAAGGACAATAAGTACTCACAATCTGTTCCTGCTCATTATGCTTCTGGTAGCCAAAAAAATACACCAAAAATACCATTCATCTGTGCATAAAGATCACTAATGGTATTGCACCGCCTGTAATATTTTATCAGAATGAAATTTAACTGGGTCAAGAAGCTCAGACAAACAAAGATGTTCTAAAAGCTTTTTCCCTTTGGAAACAGGTACTTTCTGCTAAGAGTTACCTGCTTTCTAGTTCTCAACTCATGAGATCAAACAACACAGTGGTAAAGGACCAGGCAGGGGACAGTCCAGTACAGGCAGCAGTGGGCAGTAAAACAATATCTCATGGAGTCAGGCAGAGAATAACATTTTTATGACCAAGGCTAGAGACAAAGTTCCACTTCCCATCATATATGATATACTGACACTTTAAGCATGAATGTTATTGAATCTCCTGGATGAAAGAAGATTTTTTAAAAAAACGCGTTTGGGAGGAACAGATTCAATAGGTGGCATTTTCACCCTTACTTGGTATTAGGGACAGAGGATGGCAGGATGTTTTTCTTAGCCCTGGTTTCACAAGGAACATGGCCACGTCCCCAGCCCTGTGTATGTAGCTCTGATACATGTCCCTCTTTAGACTGGACCTTCTTTCTATCAATCCAGAGTGAAAAAGTGACATACATTACAGTTTAAAACAGTTGCAGCAGCATTTAGAAGAAATTGAGACCTTCAAACCAGCATGCAAACATCCACCTCCCTGGCATTTGTTTTGGAAACAGGTCATTTTTATGAATGAGCGGTGATTTGTAAAGCCTGATCCAAAGCTCACTAAAACTAAGGGGAACATTTCTTTGTATTTCCCTGGATTTGTGTCAACTGCGTGATAGGCTGATGGGGTTTGCACACATCCAGCAAGAGAGTGGAGACAATTAAAAGCTTATCTGCAAAAACTGGGTCTACGAAATCCTATTCTAAGGGATTGCCACTTGCCCTCATAAAATAGTCTGCTGCCTGCTTTCCTGCCTGAACAACAAAATGAACCTGATGGATTAGCTACTATAAGAAGTACAAATACTCTCCATGAAAAAATAAAGCCTGCCATTCCCTGATGTTTTCTGTTGCTGAATCCTCTAATAATGGAGATTGCTCTGCCAAGAAAAATTTGAGGGCTCTTTGGCAATTTATTGCAGTGTCTGAAAGGCTACCCGTTACCCACTCGCTGCAACCTTTAACACCAACTCACAGTGATCTCAGAAATTACACAGGGAACGAGCAGATTTGTGTGTGTTGATCCTATTAAAATTATTGCTGCAATAGAAAGACCATCTGTCCATTTAACGGGAGGATCTGCTTTAAAATTACCTACCTCTCTTCTCAGCTAAGTATGTATATAATTTGTTCTTGCTAAAAAACAAAGGACTTCACACACACACACACAAAGACTAAGGAGAGCTTTTTCTGATACCATTTTGTCCTGTTTTCCTATGCTGTAACACTATCAGCATCAGTGGGTTTGATTGGTCCTAATTTACTCCAGTTCAGTGGAGACCAGACCCGCTGAGGGCTGAGCCTGGAGTATATTTAATGACACCTGCATTGAATGGTCCTGGTCATTCCCAAAGGATATCCCACAAGGGCTTACTAGCCCAACAAAGGGGATACTAATATTGATCAAACTAGTGGAAGAAAAGCTACAACCATGAGCCCATTCTCCCCTCAGAAGAGGCTGTTTTGAACCTTTAAATCATTATTTTCTGCTGCAGATTTAAAAGCAATACAGACCAGGCTCAAATGCCCTAAAGGGCAAGTAGAGCTGCACAGTTTGTACCCATCAGCACAGAGTCTCTCCTCTCCTTCCCCGAATCAAGGTGACCTCATCTGAGGTGCCCACGGGGAACCAGTCCTGTTTTGCACCCTCCCCAGTGCACGTACCCAACCTCTTCTGGATGCACGTGAGTCTCCAGAAGGCAGCCTGTGCTACCAAAAATCTTCTGCAGAAATGCCATAAATACTGTCTATTGTTAAGATAAACGGCCGGTCTGGACAAGCCTTTAAGAAAAAAGCTGCTCTGAAATATGTGGTAGGCACCCAGATGTTTTCCGGCTTCTGTTTATCTTCATTGTGTGCGGAGGTGCTTATTACCATTTGTATACAATTTTAGCTTGTCAAACTGTAATTTGTCTGCTTCCCAAATTAAAACGGACAATGGGAATATGGCCATTTTCCCAGCTCAGAGTGCAATGCTGGCCATGTGTTACAGAGAGCGTTGATCCTCTAATCATGTCATAATGCAAATGGCTGGGAAGAAAAAATATAATTAGCTCATTAAGAAAACAGAAAATCTCTCCTGTCAGGCCAGCCCTGATTTAGCCATTTCATCATTCATGTCCAGCCAGGCAACACAAACTGCAAACTTTCTTCTCATTTGGTTGTAGCCTACATCAGGTATATGAAAACCTCAGATGCAGAATTTAACAACATGTAGTAGACTACTATGTAAGTAAGTCCTGGTTCTGGTTATTATTAAGCTTTTTTTTCAGGCTTAGATCTAAGATCTTAGCCTCAGAGATCTGTCTGGGTTGATGCAGATGCTGCCTCCTGCCAGGTTGTCCCTGTGGCTGCAGGACCAGCTGGGTCCATCACCTGCTCCTTGTCCTCCCCACGCCTGCCCATTGGTGGTTCAAAGGGATGCAAACCCCCCAGCTCACACCCCCATGTAAGATAAAGCATAGTAACCCCTTATATTTCTTGAGAAATATATATTTTATTTCAGTGAAACCTGAAAAGTGTTAGGACTGACCATTCTCTTTTCGAACATAGGCAAAGATGAAAGGAAACGGTGATGGAAACCCACATTTCAGCTGAGAGTCACACTTGCTTTTCTACAAAACAGCCAGTTAGGATTCTTTTAGCTAGTCAAAATTCTGAATTTTGATACGGTGGGTAATTCTGACATTTAAAAGGAAAAAAAAAAAAATCAAGTGCTTTGAAAAATATTCAGCTGAGGTTGCATTCTCCTGAGCAGTGGGACCCTAACAAAAACGTTACACTCGATACTTTCCCTCCTTTTCTTCTAATAGAGACATCTTCCTATGGAGTGTTTCAATTTCTCTGAACAGGAATTTCCTAACAGTGAATAATGGCCTGCCAGAAAACGTACAACCAATTTACCAATTTTAATAACACCAAAGTAAAAGTATCCTTCCAGCAGAAGAGCAAGGTTATTTCAGCCCTCGGCTTTGCCTGCAGATGAGAAGGTTTTTGCACTGTTCTGTATCTTAGGACTGTTCTGTACCCGAAATGCCAGGTGTTTTGATGGAACTATCTCTGGGCTGTCCTCACAGAGCTTGTGCAGTCAAGGTCTGTCCAACCCTCGATCTTCACACTAATCTAACGAATCATGGCTTCAGTGAGCAATGAGGAAACCTCTCACTGGGTGCTTGTTTCAAAGGGAGAAATGCCAATCTTTTCTCTGCCTTCTGCCTGCGCAGGAACAATAACCCTGCCCCTGACCTGGCAATGGGGGCCACTGCTTTTAATCCACTGTGCCCACAATTTGACCACATAATCACAAGATCGGGTGAAAGGGGACTTTGGGAGAAATGCTGCGTGCCGTTCGAGCTTCACGACACCATGAGGAGACCATTGTGCTATCTCTGGGCAGCAGAGCGTGTGGGCAGGAATTGCTCTTCACGCCCACAGCAGGAGACGGTGTCAGCAGTTTCTTTACAAAGTAAAGAAGAGCGATTTTTGTGATACAAAGAGCCACGTCTGGCAACTTTTTCAGCCATCTGTAAACATCAACCCTTATTTCATCCTAAGCCGAGTTTCAAAACGTCTGTAAGAAAAGGATGTATCTTCCCCACTGCAAAACCATAATAGAATCATAGAATGGTTAGGGTTGGAAGAGACCTTTGAGATCATCTCATTCCACCCAGGTGGAGACAGGTCATCCTGTCCCTCTACTCTGCCCTGGTGAGGCCTCATCTGGAGCACTGGGTCCCATTCTGGGTTCCCCAGTTCAAGAAGGACAGGGAACTGCTGAAAAGGGCACAGTAGAGGGCTACAGTGATGAGGGGCCTGGAGCATCTCTCTGATGAGGAAAGGCTGAGGGACTTGGGTCTTTTTAGTCTGGAGAAGAGAACACTGAGAGGGGATCTGATCAATGCTTATAAATACTTAAAGGGTGGGTGTCAGGAGGATGGGGCCAGTCTATTTTTAATGGTGCCCAGAGATAAGACAAGAGGAAATGGGCACAAACTTGAATACAAGAAGTTCCATCTAAACATGAGGGGAAAATACTTTGAGGGTGGCAGAGCCCTGGAAGAGGCTTCCCAGAGAGGTGGTGGAGTCTCCGTCTCTGGACACATTCCAAACCCTCCGGGACAAGTTTCGGTGCAACCTGCTCTGGGTGGACCTGCTTTGGCAGGGGGTTTGGACTAGATGATCTCCAGAGCTCCCTTCCAACCCCATGTGACTCTGTAATTCTGTGATCAGCTCATCTTTCTTCCATCCCTGCTTGTCAGGGAATTTTTATGGTACCCCTTGAGGCTGCTCCAGGAGAATGTCATGGTCTGTTGTGGAGAATCAGGTCAGCTCCTGGTAATCCCACCCTGTCACCAGGAGTACGGGTGAACACAGAGCAGCTCTCTGCACCTCACCACTGCCCACATCCACAGAGGTATGAACAGCAAAAGTTCAGAGCGGGGGTTTCTAGGAGCCCTCTGCCCTCTTTGAGAAATTAGATCACATTCTGTGGCTCGTAACATTTTAAAATATTAGTGCAGAAGTCCTTAAAGACCAACAGCATTGCATTTGCTGTCAGATCACAGCTAAACGGAAAACACAGCAGGCGAAGAACTCCCCGCTGAGCCCTAAAGCCACGTCTCGTATTTGCAGTGAGTTTACCAAATCAAATCACAGAGTAATTTAGAGAAACCGAGAGCTGTGTAAAGTCTGGCTGGCAATACTTGCTCTCGGAAGCAGTGGAGCATCTCACATTCAGCTCCGAGTGAGGAAGGGGGGTACGCGATGGTACTGCAGGCAAGGCTCCAAAGAGCAGTGCAAAGCAGGTAATAAAAGTGCACCGAAGGGCCAGGAAAAATACATCTCAAGTCAGCCGAGTGCCTGAGTTGAGAAATAGACTCCATTTACAAGGTACAGCCAAGTTTGGGAATGCAATTTCAGGTAAAATAGTCAGCTAGAGAAACAAATAGGATCCTGCTTGAGAGATTTGCAAATCACATACCCAATCCGCAGCGAGCCCAGCCAGCTAAATTGGATTTGGACTCGCCGAGAAATCTTTAGAGAAATTATGTTTTCTTTTATTTCCCTGTGGATATACATTTTCACTGCTCTACCTCCCACCGTCTACCAAGAGGACAGATAAGAATGACTGTCAATGAAGCGTGATGTTGTGAGCAGCACGGGAGAAGGAAGCTGCTGCCTCAACAGTTATGCTGATATGTGCCTGTGGGTTCCCGGCAGGCGCGGGCGTAACAGCACTCTAAGACGGTTCAGTTTTTGCATTAAAATTGATTGTGTACCCAGACTTACAACAGAAGTTTTCAGATTGGCCTCCAATTCATTGCAAGTTCAGTTGCTCGCTTTTGGCACACATTGATACGCCTCACTGATGCCACAGGTGATATTTTCCTAAACTGGGTTGTTTTCTTTGTGGCAGGTGCTGGACAGTAGAAGACCCTGATTCAGGATGCATTTTGATCGCCATCTGCACATGCCAAAAATCAGAAACTCCCAACAGGAAAAAGATTAGGGAACGTTTGTTTAGTTATTTGGTTTTCTAATCACTGGCTTTGGAAGGAAAATTGCAAGAGAAGCTACATGGAAATGTTCCTTGACAAGCAATGCTATTATGAGCAACAAAGAGATATTATTTATTGACTGTAGCTAGAATGAATAAAGCTGCTCTTAAGCAGCTCTGCTCTCTTCTTGCTGATATAACAGAACTGTAGATGGTTATTCAAAACTTCCTAAGGCTACCAGAAAAAAAAGAAAAGGCTATGTTTTGTCACCTTTCTGTGCAAGCCCATAAAGGAAATGACCAGAAGATCTGTAACTCTGTGCTAGTGGCAGCTAGGGACTCGCTGTTTCAAGTTGAGCTTTTGAGAACCAGCTCACTACAGTCAGGCAAAATTAGTTTGAGGGAGAGGTTGGACTTCTGAAACACCACAGAGGCTGACACGACACTTATTTGCTCTTTTATATGATCACTTGCTTCAGGGGAAGACCTGTGGCTTGGATTTTCAAAAATGCCTACTTAAAGCCCATTAAAATCCACAGGAATTGACGACCATCCCAAATTACAAACCCCTTCTGCAGAGGTACTTTGACATTAACTTTCACCAAGTACTCCTTATTTTTTGCTGCAATTAAACACGGACTGATTTACAGAGACATTTGTCCGCATTGGCTGATAATTATATTGCATTTTTATTACTAATTTGTCTAGCAGCATTCCGTAAATGTAAATTAAAACAAGACAGATTATTCTTTTAAATGGAAATTTCATAGTCAAGTTACTGTGACGAGAAACTGAAGGTGGTGGTGCTTTCTACTTAGATCAAATATCACATTGCCAAGCAAGATGAAACATCGCATTGCCATGAACAAGCAAAGAGAATTTGTTATTGAACTATTTCCTGTGCAGTTTCTAACTCACAAGGCCACATTTTAACTGTTTATGCTAAGGAAGGCTGTAGGCAGAGTCCAGCACCAGCCTTTGCTCAGCAGGAGGAACAACTCCTCTTCCTCCTCACCTCTCACAGCTGGGGCTGTGACACCCCTTGCAATGCTCCAGGTGATCCTCCAGAAGCTCCTGCCCAGAGGTCCTGGAGGCTGTGAAGCCCCTGCAGGCAACATGGGACCCTGTTGGTGCGAAGTTATGCCCAAGATGATCCTCTTAATTTCTCTCCTCTCTTTCTTTCTGCTTTTTCCCCTTTCAGCTTTTACTGCCTTCCCCTCTGTATTTTTTCCCGATGGGTCTTTTAATCTTTATGTAACCATTTCCCTGGAAATAGCATGACAGCTTTGGCATTTTAGTCAGCAGAAATCTGTGAGGCAATAACCTTGTCTATTATAAACAAGAAAGCATGAAGGAGAAAGATAATTTCATTTGCATATTTCCCCGTTTTGCCCAATACTTTAACAATAGGGTCCAACAGAAAGTAAATATTTTGTGCTTTCCAACCTGCCAACACATTGTACAAAATGTATTGAGTTACACTGCATCAACTTTTTGGAAGAGACTGTAAAAATGGTATTTGCCTCATTCCCAATTAGTTTCTGAGAGAAAAGTTTTATGATGGACTGTGAGTTACAAATCATGACATCTACTCATTTAATGTCTTTTGCACTGTGAATGTACACCATGTAATCGCAGATATGCAAATATAAAAAGACGGTAAAAGAAAGTTTCCTTCAAATATACCAAATGTGACAGGGGATAATAGCTCATTGCAGATTACAGAAAATACCAGCTGCAAAAAGAGTGAAGATGAAGTCAGTGCCCAATATTCACTGTGAACCTGAAGGTCTGCCAACTCCAGGCCACTTAAAATTTAATGGTGCTTCCCTGAGAAAGCCTAAACGAGCCAGCTGTCCTCAGGCAACTTCAAACACATGATACCACCTACTACAGGAGCACCTTTCACCTGCCCTAGACACTACACACCAGTCTCTGTACACCCAGCCTGACATCTGCAGGGGAAAGCCGCCACAAACACAAAGCATAACTCTGGGAAAGTTGACAAGTTTGGGAGAAGGATATTCCATGAGCATAGAAAAACAACCTCAAAGCTTACCTTACCAGAGTAATGATGAAAGATTCATCCCCAAAGAAATTCTGGGAGTAGTTTTCATCAGATGCACTTAGTTCCATTGGATCCCAGATTATCAGGGTTTTTAAAAGGTGGTAAAATGTTTGATGTTTACCAGAACAAGGCTGAGGTGATGTTGCCCCGTGACAGAGGTGCTAAACAGCTGAGTTAACACCTTGGGCATCTAAACTCTCCTTCAGCCCATTCCACACACACCTGCCAAGGTCATCATCCACATTCGTTTGGGTCATATTCACTGCACCTGGGCACCTCTTCCCTTCTCTCCCACAACCCTACAACATTAACATCCTCTGCTTTAAGACATGCTGTTGCCAGCTCCTCACTTATCTATTCCTGCAAGCGACATCCTCAGTCACCTCCATTACCCGGTGAAGGATGATGCAAGCCTGATGGCCTGTGTTTTCCCCTGTCTCCAGAAATATTTTAAACTTTGCAAAAGGAGCTGCATAAATTTTTTCCCTGGGCCCCTTCAACTCTCATTCCTGAGATCCCTTGGTTCCAGCTGCAACCAATCAAGAGGAGAGCAGCTCCAGTGCGGTGTCTGTGATTGCATGCATGTTTGTATTTGTTGTATGTAGCTGTGTAGGGACAATTATACACACAGATATGCTTTTATATGCACATGAAGATAAAAATTTAGCAAATGGTCACCCTTATGTGTCACTGAATTTCATTCCTTCAGAGGAAGGAATGTCTGCATCTTTCTATGAGTCTGATTTTCTATACACACCCTGCCCAAGAGGAGTTGTGTGGCCATCTCAGCCCATGAGCCATGGCAGGCGTGATAAAATAGGTTTGAAATATAGAAAATGGCCACTGTTGATGAGGCTTGGAAAAAAAAAAAAAAACCACAAAACCAACAAGCAGACGTGACTGTGTTGAGATCTTGGAGCTGAATGAAATACACACTCTACATTAAAATCAAACTCCAAAATTGCTTTCAGGCTCTCGACCTTGAGAAGGAGGCTACAGAAAATGGGAGAAAGCAGAGTGCTTGTTTGGGATTTTCACTCCCAACAGTAGAAACCAATGCATTTGAGAAGCAGCAGGTGAGCTTTTGATGTTCTTGAAATTTCCAGTACTTCAGCATCTGATTTTCCTGAAGAGACTTGGCCATGAAAGTGCTAGCCGGAAAATACAGATCCTTGCAAGTATATCAGGCAGGTAGACAGCTCTTTACAAAACCTTAAAGAATGAAACATTGCAAATATCATGTGATTTTTAAGAATTGGAAAATTCTACCAGCAATTATAATCTGCAATGTTGCATCTTTTTAGAGCTCAGCAGGCTCATTTGCTTCCTGAAGCAAATGGGTTTAGTGCAATGTTACCAAAGTCCTGCAGATAATGTAAATGCAAGATGTATTATAAAAATGGAATAAAGATAAAGATGGGAAGGAAGAAAAGAAATCTGTGTTCAGAAGTTAACCAAAAGAGTGTCTTTTACAGAAAAGATGCAAAGAAAAGTTTGAAAAAGCACTGAACTCCCTATGAGCAACCTTCAGAAATAGAACAGGAGCAGGATGTAAAGACAGGGATGTTTTGTGGACCGGTAAGAAGGCATTTCTTTTCTATTTCAAGAGTAAAAGCATTCCCAACTGAGCCCTTTTTAACATCCAGCATATAAAAGTTCAAGGGTCTTAGTCCAGCTCCATTACTCAGAATGGGCATAAGTAAATTTAGTTTCTGAGTAAAGAGACCAGTGGCAATAAGAGAGCAGAGAGCTAAAGCTCCTTGAGCAGTGGTCAATGAAAACGGTCACATTGGAAAAGAAGGAATAAAATGGTCAATGTTTTCCCATTCTTATGTTGACAGGCTTTCACTTTCTACAGCATTCATGTTCACTTTTATAAGTGAAAATAGTCAGCTTCTAGGAAATAAAGTATAAAAGAAAAGAATTCAGGACTGAACTCTTTATTAAAATTTCTCAGAATTCCTATTCTTAAAATAAATTGTTGGGAACTGTCCTTAAATAACAAGGCAAGTTTGACTGCCTATAATGGAAACATCTACAAATGAAAGGCTTGTGCCACCCTAAATTTAACGGTACCATACCAAAGTAAATTTCCCCTAGTGCTAAGTTAAAATCTTACAAACATATGTGCATGGTACTGGTAATGGCACAGAAAGATGCTAGCATATAATGAAATGCTTAGTGCTAGCTTTTGAAGATACCTCCATACAACACCCTTAGAAATGTTTCCTTAAATACATATAACCTGATTTAAGGAGGGTCATATAAGACTCCTACATGTTCCTGCAGCGTGATTAAATGTCATTACTGTTGTTCCTTTGGTTGTTGCTATTATTATTTGTGCAACTGCATGTTGCCAGTGGCTGCTACACCTGTACAACGTGTGAACCAGGAAGTCCTAATCTACAAGCTTACTGGGACCTGTGTGTCAAGACTCATCACCTACAAAAAATCAGTGTCGTAAGCAGTGTGGGCGCAAAGGAGTCAATATTTGGCAAAGAAGCAGGATGGAAAGAAGTTTTAGAAGTGCCAGTCCCTAAGAGTGGAATTTGAATGGGGAAAAGAACTGCCAAAAAATGCTAATGGCAACAGATGGCAATCTGCAAGTTGTGCTTTTTTTCAACCGAAATATAGGTGATTACAAAAATGTTGCCACTTTCCAGAAAGCAGCAGGTAGGGAAACTTCACCTTATATCTTTTTTTCCCATCAGAAATCAAACCTCTGCCGATGACGCTGGCTTATTTTCTAGAGTAATTTCTAAATTTAATGAATATAAAGTTGAATAGAAGTAATCAAAACCATGTATAAGGTAATTTTTCTTTTAATCTACCAAATGAGACACCCAAACAATACAGCCCAGATAGCCATAAGTCTCTTCCTTTGATTTTAACTTTGATCTCCATCCCTTTGCTTCCAGCTTCCCAACGAGTCACTTCTGGAGTTTGTCCCCTTGAGGTCTTTCACTCTGACTCACCGGCCTTTGAAAGCGCAGTCCTTTTTCCAAAACTAAGTGTAGCCCAGCACAGAAAGCATTTTATGCTAATGCTCCATCTGTGAATTGGCTTGGCTACTCAGAAAATTTAAATACTCCCACTCTCCACAAAAGCGACCTCTTCGGCTGGCTCCCACGTGGGGAAGAGGTAAACTAGTGCTCATCCACACGTTATCCTCCAGGGCCATTTAATGCCATGGTAGGAATCAGTCTTCAAAACATCCTTGACCAAGTTTCTGCATCACCCTCTGTAACTCGTTCTCCTCCCTAACACTAACAACAGGGAATGTTTTGGAGCTCTCGGATAATAGAGAGCTCACAGTGAGATGTCAGATGCATCTTTTCACTCACTGCCTTGCTTTCCGCTGTGCTCACATTGTTAATGTTGTAATATCTAGTAGACAGTACGGCAACATCAGACAACAAGGAGAATTAATTATCACAGGCTTTGGGGCTTTGAATCATGTGCTATCTACAGAATTTTTTTGTCTGGAACAACCAAACCATTGCAAGAAGGCTCAAACACATCATTAAATCCCAAGCAGACATTTTGAGGGCAAAATCTCAGCAGCAGGTAGAAAAGTAACTTCTTTGGTAAGTTAGTTAAAAGAGAAAGAGAGGGAGATCCATGCCGGAGCAGTGCCTATTCAATAAACACCCCTGGAGTCCACCACAAAACAACCTCTGGTGCAGGCTGGAAACGAAGTGTTTTCACAGTGATGGTGTGACACTTTGGCAACCAATAGCGTAGTGACATCTGCTGATGAACACACACATTGCAAAGACTTGTAAGATCAATGTCCAGCTACAGACATAGAATCATAGAATCATAGAATCATTGAGGTTGGAAGAGACCCTTGGGATCATCGAGTCCAACCATCTCCCCTACTCTACAAAGTCCTCCCCTACACCATGTCCCTCAGCACTGCATCTAAACGGCCCTTAAACACAGCCAGGGATGGTGACTTCACCCCCTCCCTGGGCAGCCTGTTCCAATGCCCTATCACTCTTGCGGTGAAAATTTCTTTCCTAATGTTCAATCTAAACCTACCCTGTTGGAGCTTGAAGCCGTTCCCTCTCGTTCTGGCAATGAGTGTGACACCACAACACGCAGGACATGCCAGATCTCACCTCTGTCTGTCCCTTCGTTTGGGTCCTTTGCCACAACACATCCCAGGAGGGTCAGCGTTCCTCATCCCACTCGCCAGCAGCATCCAGGGGAGCACGGAAACCCCAGTTCTGAGCTATAATGAAAAAAGTTAGTTGGTCACTGTGAGTACCTTTTGGTGTACCACCTCGCACACACTGGTGCCCAGAGATGGCATCACCCTTGGATTTTCACGGTATCGTTTTATGAAGAAACTTGGCACCTTTAGCAAGATGACTATATGTTAAGTACTGAAGTCATCAGCTCTGCAGCGGTGTACAAATTTACACGTAGAGCATGAAAAGCATTTTTAATTGCTCTCCTTTCAACGTGTCGAGAATCACCCTGTTTCATTTAATGCGCCAATAAAATCCCAACAATGCGATGGATGCTCTTCCTGCTTCTTTTCTGCTGGAAAGGTGCCAGGACAGGCTCCCTGTTTTACAGATTCAGCTCAATGCTAACACTTTCTTGTCTCCAACACCTCCTAAGGCCAAGAGTGGCTTTAAAAGTTGCCATTAGAGATGAAAGCTGCTTACAGAAATGAAATACCACTCCCACTTCAAGTCTAACTTGCATACAGTTACGCAAGACGCACCTGGATGTTTATATGGCAATTTGTTAGAACTGCACTGTACTACGGGAAGGCAAACTCCACAGTGTTCATTTATTGTCTTCCCTCTGCTTTATTTCACATTTCCCAGCATATATGTATGTCTTCTTTTTTTTTTCTTTTTTTTTCAAACTTACAGGTTTGGAGTTTGGCATTTTTAAAGTGATTTTGTTCTCCTTCAACTTGACCAAAGTTGCTAACGATCTCAGAGGCAAAGCCCTTGGGTGTCTTAGAATGCTGCCAAGCACCTTACAGCCTCTGGGGAGGGCAGAACACCTTTGAAAATCAGGCTATTCATCCTCTTTAATACAGGGGGGAAAAACATGGTCTTTAGGCTTTTGCATCTCTAATCTGAATCCTGCCCGTTGCTGTTTTTTGACCCAGTCCATGACACCAGTCAGTAGCTGATGTTCCAGTTTACCTAAGCACAGTTGGTGGGTTTAACCACAGCCTATAACCTCTCAGGTCTGATGCTGCAGGAAAAAGCCAAGTGAAAACCAGGGGAGATCCCCAAAAACAGGAAAAAACCATCCTCCAAACGCAGGATGGGAGTTGTGCTGATCCTGAAGCGGGGCTGTAATTATCCTCCTGCTATTTGGCACAGATACAAACAGGATGAATGGTTGTGGTGCTAAATCTCCTTGCGCCTTAAAACCTGATCAGTGAAGCCTTCTCTTCCTGGCTGGTCTATCTACTCTTTGAGAAGCTGAAATATCCTTCACGACGGCAGCAGTCAGCAAGCAACAAGTAGCAGTTCCACCTATGGCCACTTTCACCAAGTTATTTTTCATTCAAATTCATTCAACTCATTTAAACAACACGATGGTCTCTGTGAGAGACTCGTGTACTGAATTCCCTCCCTTCCCTGCCAAAGAAGGTGTTATCTGAACAGCTGTGCCTTCCCTCTCCCAGCTGATTTCCCATAGAGTCTCTAGTGACGTTTAAACCATCTTAATTATTGTCTTTGGCAATTATACAAGGAAAATAATTATTACTGTATTTATCTTTATTGCTTAAATGCTGCTGGGGAGAGGCAAGATGTCTGTTCTTAATTCTTTGGCAATAATTAAAACTACGCACATGGTTTCCTATTAATTTATCTTTTTCTACTTCTTTTAAAGGCCTCGTACAGCAGCTGGAAGGGACCGTACAGCAATGAAAATACGGGGAAAATTCCCTTTTTTTTTCTGATTGAAATAGAGTTGGAGAAGAAACAGACCACATCCAGTATTCATTAAAACAAATTTTCCTAATTAAGCTGTTATTATTAATGGCATCAAGCTGTCATCAACAGCAGATAACTACGTGCGTTCAGCTGTGCCCGTTCACACCCTTTTGAGGTGGAATCTGGGGGGATCCAGACAGGATGGGAGGAACCAGGCGTGCAGAGAGCTGGCAGGGCTGCCCACTTCCCTGGCTGCCAGCCCATTCCCAGAGCCCGCTTAATGCTGTTCAATTAGCATTTTCCAGCAGAATACATTTCCCCCTGAATATTTCTGCCCAGCATGAGGGCTGGGCATTACGTGAGCTTCAGTCCTTGCGGCCGTCATTCATTCTAGAGCTTTTTCCCTCCTTTATATGCTAACAGGCATGTCTGACCTTCCCACTGCAAGCGTGTTTTATGGGGGCATTAGGAAGCAATTCTCTCAGCAGAGATAATTACTGTGTGCGGTAGCGCAGAGCTGTAAATGCAGGAGCGACATCGCAGCTCCGGCAGCAGACCTCTCAGGAGAATTGCCTGCATAGTGTCAAAAATCTATTTCAATTGATAAGAAATACAGCATTTGTGGCCTTCCTGAGGGCAGCGTACAAGCCACAGGCTTGGGGTTTCTTTGAATCGTTTTTAAAGATGTGAGTCCTGATGCAGGAAGGTCTCGTGCTTCATTGAGACCACGGGGAAAGTCCCATGGGGACTAAAAAGATGGGGCTCCAGCTCGCCACTAGCCCTGGGCTAGTGCAGAGAAGAGCAACGTGCTGTAGCTCAGGATATTACCTTGTTTATATTCCCCTAACCTTAAGAGGCATTGCCTTCCAGATTGATCACGGCAGTGGCTTTTTCAGGATTTTTCATGTATATTACGTTCCTTATTTTAAGGTACTTGAAGAAGTTGTTTCCTTGTTACAGTGCAGAGACATTTCACATCTATCTGGGCACGTTGCTGCAGTTTTGGGCAATTTTCTGCCTATTCATTGTTACCAGGAGAGGAGAGGAGAGGAGAGGAGAGGAGAGGAGAGGAGAGGAGACTGTACTTCATTTAAACGAAATTCCATGAATGGAGCAAATTGAGGACTTCCCCATCACTAGGACATTTTTCTGTTAACAAATAACTTTCCCAGATGAGGGAGCAAACCCAACAGAAGTAGAAGGGGGTGAGGGGCTGGTTGCCCCCATTTCCAGCAGCAGTGTGAATTTAGGAGACCACCAATAAATACAGAAGCAAAGTGTTTTGTGCATGCCAGAAGCAGAGAATACCAGAGGCAGATGACCTAAAGGGAATAAAAAAGACTTTGTGGATGTTTTTGGCAAATAAAGACTATTGTGTAAAGAAATAGCTGATCCATGGGATCAACAGTCCCTGCTACCAGAAAACTGCTTTTGTGGACTTTTCAGGCCCACATGGAGAAAAATCTGGAAATCATGGATATAAAACCTAAATTGTGCCTATGGACTTTAGCACTAAGATAAACTGTTTCCAACGCATGACCATTAATGCCACTTTAAAGAAATGTGATGAAATTTCAAGAGAGGCTGAGAGAATGTGATGTTTGCAAGGTCTGTGCCTGATAGCCTGCACATAATGGGAAGAAGAGACAGAACAAATGCGATGCAGACACTTATATCCCAAGAGATTTGAAAAGTGTCTGTGCCAAGTCACTTGGAAAATCTCATGAAATTAAATAATTCAATGGAGAAAACCACATTTTTTATGAAGCAAGGAGGCAGGGGGAGGGAACAAGCCTTATAGACCAGATGGAAATGTGAATTAAGTATTGGAATAGAACAAAATAAGCGAACAACTGCTATCAGACCATGTTGCATTTTGTTTAAACAAAGAACAGGTGAACGTTACAACATAGATTTTTCTGACAAATATAGCTGTGAAACACAACACGCCCCTGGGAAGGAAGAGTGGGAAAAACCTGCCTCAGAGATGGAGAGGTTTGTTTTGCAGTGATTGGGGTCAAGGCCAAGAACTGTCAGTGGAAAATCTGTCCCCTGGTTCAGATAGCTTTTCTGCCCCATTGCAGATCTTCACAGGGGAAGCCTTCCGATCAAAGCTCCTGAAAGAGGATCAAAGGCACCAAAAAGTACATTAATTACCTCTGCAAACTGAGGCGGAAAACTGTGATCATATGGGAATCATTTGGGCTGAGCCCAAACTTCTGTGCAATCAGCAGGAAAACTGCTGATGACTTTGGTAGGATCACTCGTGACTTACGAGAAGCAGGTAACTAATGCTTTCCTGGGGTGGGATTTTAACCAGCAGCGAACAGGGTAATATAAGGATATTTGCTGAAAAAGGGCAGAGCAGCCAAGGGGGCAAGGGGTTGTATGGGACCAGCAGTGGTGAATACAGCAGGACAAGAGAGGTGAGACATCAAGGAAGATGCTAATGGACAGGACTTGTGAAAAAGGCTTCTAAGGCCATACAGCTTCCTTGTCCACGTCCATGTCCATGTCCATGTCCATGTCCATGTCTCCTGTACTGGGGACACCAGAAGAGGACACAGTACTCCAGGTGTGGTCTCACCAGTGCCGAGTAGAGAGGCAGGACCACCTCCCTCGGTGTTCTAGCAGCCTTCTGTATAGCTCTGAGGTAACGTCAAAGAGGAGCTCCATACCATCTTCCCCTACACTCCTCCTGGAGAACATGGCATTTCCTATGAGTATGACAGCGGCCTGACCATAAACAAAACTGAAAGAGCTGTGAAAGCCAACTGGGTCATAAAAATTTTAAATATCCTAAGCTTCACGGGCAGAAAAACAGACAAGGCAAGCTTTGTGATCTTATTTCCTTGAATATGTTTCATATTTCACTTTTATTTCATGGGAAGAATAGACACAGACAGAGAGCATTCATCTCTGTCAGGAGAAGGTCCAGCCCTCACTAACATAACGGGAGAGGGCCAAGGCAGAACAAGCACTTTTCAGTGTAATTACTTTGCCTCAGCAATTTCATTTTATCATAGCTGATGTAAGCCAAGGCGAATGAAAGGGACCTGAGAGCGCAACATGAAAACAGTATGGCACATGAAAGGCTCCAGCTTTCTCAAAGACAGATCAAGTCTGTCATCTTTATCTGACACTAATTGGGAGCTTTTTCATTATCACAGCCAAATTCTGCCCTTGGCTACCCGCCCATAAATCTTTCTGACATTTTCCAGTGGGAGCTGGAGGCAGATAATCTGAGGGCAGGATCTGGCAGGGAACTAGTAGAAGAAGACAAGGGGTCCTCTGCCCTGACCCATCTGTTAGCTGCAATGACACCATCTCATCCTTTCCCACAGATCTGGGGTGAAGGGAGAACATGAGGAGGTTTGCTAGTTTTGAGAGAGATGGGCTTCAGCTTGGATTTAATTTTCATTTTTTGCTTGGTGACTTTTGGAGGTGGGCCAGGGAGGGGTTGCTCCTTTTACTACCGTTCTTTGCACTGGGATCTCAATGCAGTTTGCAGCTGCTTACACATTTGGATAGCTGCCTTTAATCTTTCCATCTACTTTCAAATGCTACATTTGAGTTATATACTTGGGAAGGGGCAGTGTGCAGTGACCAGGAGGCCACTGTAATCAAGGAGGTGGTGGTCCACGCAGCAACTAACCCAGGCAGATGTCTCTACAAGCTTCCTACACAAGCTGAAACCAAATCTCTCTTAATAAAAGAGACTGTATCTGAAACAAACAGCATCATGGTGGAAAAGGCTTGCCAACTCAGGCAAAAAAAAAAAGTGGATGCATGGACCAGAAAGGAAATTTGAAAGAAAAGTTATTTTGAGCACAGGATGAGCTTTAGCCTTATTTTAGCACTTCTTTCGCTCGTAAAGATGCAAATGAGCCCACAACCCGTAATTTCCACAGCACAGCTAAAATGTTGCAACATGCAGAGAGGCGTTTTATAAATACCTGAAATCCAATAGGGAAATAGCAGTATAATTAAATAAGGACACTCCACTGTGCAAGTGGGCTGCCCATACATCTGTCTCACTTGGTTTATGGGAGCGTCCATGCCCTTATTCACAGGATTGCTTTAAAAATCCTGCGTCTAAGTTGGAAGCCAGCTAAAAAGAAGCAGAAATAGCAGTTTGGGGAAGGAGGAGCCTCCTTTGCCTACCCACCTTTACATGTTCCCATGCCTTTCTGTGTCCATACAAGCACAAGTACTGGCAGTGAGAGGATAAGCTGGAAAGATGGGTAGAGTTCATACAGCGGACAACATGCCTTTCCTATTATTTGTTCATCCCTAATCCCTCTTTTGGCCTTGACTTTGAGTAAAATGACTGATTTCACACCTTGGCTTATATATTACTGCAAGAATTGTAGGATCAATTATTACATTGATGGCATTACTCTTCTGTTGTACGGAGCAGGCTGGAGGGCAGAACTACGTCAAGATATTGTTATTTATATGTGGCTGTAGTTCACAGGAAGCCCCAAGATGAATCAGGGCCCTTCTGACAGGTTTTGTGAGAACAAAAACCAAAAAGGTGATCTCTGCTTTCAACTGCAATTTTAGCTTCAAGGGTGCTTTTACCTGAGCTCAGCCTGGAGCAGCAGTGGGTGAAGGTTCTCCTTGTCTGGTGATGGGACTGGGGTGATCTTGATTCACGTCCCGGCTGACTAGTATGCAAATTATCAGGACATCTTTTTTGGCTTCCACAGAGGCTCTTCATCCTGTAAGAGACACTCAGAGACCTCAAAAGCTGTCTTCTGTCAAGGACACAGCCAGCTTCAGTAAGGCCAGCATCACTAATCCCTTGGGAGGAAAGATCACGTGCCGTACGGCCACCAGGGACATCTAAGGAGCTTGGGGGTTGTAGCAGGGATGGAGGATAAGTGGGAACAAGTGGAAATTTCATAAAGAGAGGCTCTTGCTGCTACCCTGACTGTCAGCCAGCACCTCCCACTGGTCTTTAGCAATTTTTTATCCATGATCCCTTGCCCTTACGGGTCTCAAAGGAATTAAACTGCTGTAAGTTCTGTGAGCATCAGCTGCTTCACAGAGGCAGGGTGACTTCAGCTGTCCCCTCCTCTGCCTGACAGCAGCTGTCTGAACTTCTGCAGCACGCAGAGGTATAGGTTGGGAAATCACCACCCATATCACTCCACGTCATTTACAGTATGTGCTGCCTGCTCTGGGATTTTCAGGTCAAAAGAGATGGGTAAGAAGTAGGGGGGCAAGGAAAAACATTGCATTGCAGTGAAAGCAGGAGCCAGGGAGAAGCTGAAAATACTGCTGCAGCTCTACAAGAGAGGGAAGGGCAGCAGAGGTGCTGTGGGTTGGGGGGAGGCTTGTCCAGGGGTGGGGGTCCAGGATCCTGCAATACAGAAGGCATTGGGAGATGGAGGAGACAACAACAACATGCTCCTGAGATTATTACGGTGAAAACATTGAGAAAACCAAGTTTCTAATATATATTTTTAAATAAGTTCAACCCCACTTTCTGTTGTATTGAATACAGAATGTTAATGAGGTGATACCTGTTGCCATTCACCCAGGCTCATTATGCCCAGCTTCCTTTTGAGGGTGATTTCTGTCATCTAATCATTTGTGTTACAGGTGTCATATGATCAGAACAGTGCTTATGAGATAAAGGATGCCTTATTTAACATTAGAGCTGACCTTTTATCTGTATTTCAGGCACTTTATTACAGTTTGTAATTGATATAACACTGAAGGTGCACTTAGGAAAGAGAATAGTCCAGACCCTGTCTCCAGAACAGACATTTTGTTCCTGATCTCTTCAGTGTTCCTAATTCAATCTTTGACTTTTTAAATCTTTCAGATCTAATTATGTTCTAATGTCACCAGCTTTAGGTTCCAAATCTAAATCACCAGCACTGCAAGGATGACTGGCAAACGTAGTCTGGGATGAGTCTCATGCTTTTCCTCCCTTGAACTCATATTCATTTATCAACAGGAGAGGAAAGGGGGAAAATAACAAGGCAAAGTATACTGTGTCACTGAGCATTGTCTTTTAGGGAGACAAGAGCTACTTCTATATTCAGAGCAAGTTGTAATGAGATATATATATTTATACAGAAATAGCTGGTGATACCGGTTGATTTTGGTTTTAATGAAAGGCATTAATTTCAAGTTTTCCTGACTTGTATTAATAAAAATCACCTTGGCCGAGACTCCAAATGCAGTTTGGTTGCTGCTCTGCAAATCAGTTGCTGAAAGTCTCCTCCTGTTGCAGTTCAGGCTCAAACACATTTTATATCAGGATGCAACGGCTCCTGGGGAAAGTCACAGGTAGCAGTATGGCACATGGGGTACCACAGGTCAAATTATTTGTCCGAGCCTTGGGTAGTGTATGCCATGAAAGTGTTTGGTGTTCCATTTCTTCTGATGCAAATTTCTGGTACCATCTATTTCAAAATGAATTAAGGATGTGGCCACCTGTTGGTGTAAACAGTTCAGATGTCCCAGTATTGTCTAAGAACAGGCTCACTTCTCCCCCCTGTGCAGCTCAGCCTGGGGGGGGGCTCTCGTTTTTCAGTTTCAGGGACCCCCGACTTCATTCCTCAGCACTGGCCAAACTGCTCTTTTGCCCCTTGTGTCTTTCCTCTCTCAATGGCCCGTTTTAATACATATTTTAGAAATACAATCATCTCGGTTTGCTTTTTTTAAACACAGAGAAGTTTGCCTCTTTTGCATTCAGGTGTGTACTATTTTTATGCTGTTCATTTAACAATGAGCGGTAAGAATTAGACTGGCAGAGCTGTAATTTCACGTCGTCTTGCCAGAAGTGAATCGTTCTGAGGGTACCAGCCCCGAGATCTGAGCACAGCAGTTTTCAGCACGCCACGCACTCGCTGCCTAAAACGCTTACCCAGGCGCCCGGTCCGAGTCAAACCAAACAAATCTGTGCCAAACTTTAAAATGTAGGAGACCAGGAGCCTTGCTTCATCTTGCCAGTTCTTTGGCATTTCGGTTTCTCTGCTGACTGCAGTTTGTACACAGGTGTTCCAGGGAGGGGGAAAACACAACAAAAAGGTGCACAGGCAACGAGAGCACACAGTCTCTTCCCACACAAGAATCAGGTGGTAGCGGATGAAAATAGTCCGTGGTAAATAACAGATTCAGAACAAATAAAAGCCCTTTTTGAATTTAGTTAGAGATGTCTGACATAATCACAACTCTGGGGGGAAGACTGACAGACAGATAACTGCATTAAAATAAATAATAATAAAAAACCCACCCAAAAAACAACTGCACCCCAAAGTTTTCCTTTGAGAAACAAAGCATGCATTTAAAAGAAAAGAGCACCTTCCTTAGCCCAGGCTGAGTATGCTTGTGTGACAGGGACAATTTATGCATGGTCATTGCCCCCTGCGGATGCAAACCAGTTGGCACAGAGAGCACCTTCATCTTGTAGGCAGGTCCTTCCCACCACTGCCTGCAAACAAACCGTGGAGAATCAGGCAGCCCTGCACCGTAAAGCTTCTCTGAAACTCCATGCTCAATTTCTTCAGCTTTTTCCTGGAGTCACAGCACTGAGACGGATCAGGACAATTTCTCACACATGGCTGGGTTGCTCGGTTGCTCTGTGGATGAGGATGGATGTTAAAAGATGCTGGAAATCTTCTGATGTTTTGCTGGAAATGGCACTGATGGGGAACATCAATTACAGCTTCAGCAGAAAGCTGAACTGCTTTGCAAACAGATCTTCCACAGCAGTTTGTTGTGGTACCATAAATAGTAATTAATCTGAAAATATCAAAAGGGAAGTAAAAAATAATAGCAGCTAGCAGCTCAAGTATTGCCATTCTAATCGTTGCAAATTCTAAATAAATAAAACAATGCTTCTAATTTTGGATAATCACTGCGCTAGTCATGCCCAATTAGTCTAATAAATTGCCAGCAAAACAACTGGAAGCACCTGAGCAATGATGCGTTTGTCTCTCCCTCCCAGACATTTCACTTGCACAGATTTATTAAACCAAGACATAAAGCATGCATAATAATCCTTCTTGGAAATCAACTGCTAATTAGCATAGAAAATCAAACAAAGGAATACTTTTTGTATGCAGTGCAGGGATAAGAAAGGTGTACAGAGTGGTACAGGATTGGATAGGCTGTATAATATGAAATGAAAAGAGAAGAAGTGGAATGGACAACTGTGTCTATGATTTAGGCTCAAGGTGGGCTCCCAGGAAAAAGGACTTTAAGGCCAGCTGAAGCATCAGGACTATGCCACACAATTCATTTCTGTGGATACATACTGGGGTTTATGAGCCCAGCAAGTTCACCATAAGAGAATTGAGTTAGAGAGCACTGTCAAGGCTGGGAAGCCAAGCAAAGAGAATTTAGGAACTGGCAAGACTACAGTCACCAGAATTTTTCCTATTTATAATATGTCCCATGACGTTCCTTCAGGATTTGTTTACACCACAGGTCCCTTATCAGACAGACCATTTTAGGACCAAACTGGTGACAGGCAGACACAGGCAGTGCTGCCCACCAGCACTCTCTTTGCTCTCTTACAGGAGCAGGATGAAGGACACCACGGTGGTTGGAGCATGCTGGACACTGACAGAGGAAGTGCCCTTATCTCATCCCTCCTGGTGTTCCCCAGCAGTGCTGGGTGAGATATACAACCTGTCACCAGCCGAGTGGTCCTCAGTTCAGGTGTCTGGGGTCTGATTTACAGAAGTACCAAGCACGTTGAAAGACAAGCTGGATGAGGCAGAAGTGCACCAGGAGAAACAAGGGCAATTCTGCTGTTGATTTCAACAGAGCCAAATTCAGATCAACTCCCGCTTTCCCTTCCAGACCTACATTTAAGCAGGAAGCACAGAGGAAGAAGAGAACAAAGAAAAGACAGGCATTTAAAAATACAGCATGTGCAATCTGCTATCTCCATATGGAGTCATCCGTATCTAGCTGGGAGAAGGAATCATCTGAGGATGCTTCAGTACAGAGCCATGAGCAAGAAATTAAGGTAATAAATCTAGGGGATTCACTTCAGTGAAAATTTAGGTGAAAAACCTTAAATTAGGTGTTTGCAAGACAGATGTCTGAGTCCGGGACAGCCACTGTACATCCCCTTAATAATGAAGAGAAACAGGTCACTTCAGATACTCTAAAACAAAAGTCTAAGGCCAGACAACATGCTCTGAAGGGTTCTCTTTCCCTCTGTTGTGTATGGTGGGACACTAAGGTTATTTTTGCTTTGGCATGTACTTTGGCACCACAGAAGAGCAAAGCAGCTGGTGCTGAGGTCCCAACATACACACTATGTATCGTTTGGGGTTGTGCCTTGGACTAGATTGAGTCTGGCTTCCCTAGACCCACTGTCCTACCTAGAACAGCTATTCCACCACACAAACATTGCAAAGTTGCCTGAAGGATTCATTCAGACCATTAATCCTTTCTAGAAATAGAAGGACACGTGTCACACACCTGGAACAGGGCTTTGGATTAGGTTTCCTCCAACAGGAATTCAGCTTAGCAGAACAACTGCTCCAAAAACCAAGCCACGAACAGGCACAAGGATGAGATTTGCTTTACAGCTGCACCACCACACTGATCCTAAAAACTGCCATATATGCACCAGGGCAACTGGCTCAGACTTAGATATTTAATCTTTAGACACCTATGCCTGGTGAATTCCAGACTGAGTGACATAGATAATAAAACCCAATCATATTATTTTAACAAAGTCAATTAAAATTATTTACATAGCTGCAATTATCACAAATCCTTTTGAAACAGTGTTTGTTCAACAGATCATAAAGTATGCAGGGAACAAAGTGAAAACATATCAAGGTATTTTTCATTAGAAATTAATTAGCTACGGGACTGCTAATCAAGTTACAGGTTATTATCATAGAGTAACTTCTCCTATCAATGTCAGAAGCAAACTTCTAATTCAAAGAGTTATAAATAACAGCAGCTTAAGCAGGATTGGAAATAAAGGCTCTTGGCTGAATGCAGAGCACATTCAAATACAGACTCAATGCAACTTCTCTCTGTTTTCTTAGATGTAATGGAAATGTGCACAAATTGGTCTCAGGTGTGATGGTAAAGTCTATTTCTCTATATTCACTGCAACTTCTTCAGGGAAATTCTGGCTCTGATCGCAAAAGACCCCTTCATCATTTTCAGCAGGACCTAGATTTTCTCCTAAGCTTCCCTTTCTTAGAATATTTGAAACAAAGATTTCGTTAAACATTGTAGAACCTGCATCCTTTGGCCAGAAAAACATACAAATTCCCTACTCAGGCCTTTCAAAATATGTTAGTAAGGAATATTTGCCATCTTACATGGTTGCTCTTGTTTATGAGAACATCAGCGAGAACCTGCAGAGTCTGGTTTGCTTTGAAAATGGATTCTTGGGCAGGTGCCTTGCATGGCCATCATTGCCATGGCATCTGAGCAGCTTGCAGTAGTAGCTGGCCATGGCCAGTGTTGCCTGCCAGGCTCCAGAAGTTACCCTTGTACTGTTTGTTCAAGGACTGTCTGCCCCTGAAACCTGCTTGCCAACAAAGCGGTGCTCAGCTCTCACATCTAGGCAGGCAATCAAAGGTGATTTGGGAGAACCGGGGTGACTCATGCTATTCTAAGGAACCAGATTAATTTTATAGCCCTGACAGAAGTTCACACATTGAACAGGCCCCAGCTGTCACGTTTTATCACCTATTTCTGCTCTCAAACAAAGGTATTATTCCAACTCCATTGCAAAGTGTGGATGCAGAGCCTGAAATCCTGATTTCATCTTTGTGCCTTTAATGAGACTGTCTAGTGTTTTCCCTTTTCATTTCATTTCTTTGTTTTCCTTTAATTTTTTTGCCCTTGGGACTTAGCATTCTCCTAACAACAATCTCTGATCAAGCCATGGGGATTATTCACGTCTGGCTTGCTGGCCATGCAGGTAGTGGACACCTTCACTCCAAAACCCTGAGGTCCTGGAGGACTAGTCTAGTCCTTGTGAATATATTTCCTAAAATATTTGAAAATCATGTTAATGCAATAATCCTGAAGATAAACCCTTCCTCTCTGCCATAAAAGATCTTGCCCAGAGAAGTTGTGGATGCCGCATCCCTGGAGGGGTTCAAGGCCAGGCTGGATGGGGCTTGGAGCAACCTGGTCTGCTGGGAGGTGTCCCTGCCCAGGGCAGGAAGGTTGAAACTAGATGATCTTTAAGGTCCCTTCCAACCCAAACCGTTCTATGATTCTATGGCCTGGCACCTCGTGACACCTCAGGACCAGTCCACCTTTGAAGAATTTGTTTCTTTTGCAGAAATCACTGCACTTACTGATGCAAAGCCTCGGGAGGTGAGCCAAACAGAGCACAGAAGCATGTGAAACATTCTTTATGCATCAGGATTTAGTTCAAGCAGCGGCCTTGCCTTTATGCATTACTACCAGCCGATTTCTTTATCACCCTGGGGAGGCAAGGTTTGTCCTTTATCTTTGCGCTTCAGCTCTCTGCACATTATTCTTCAGCAAACATTTAAATTCACCATAAATCCTCAAGAAACCCTTTTTTTTTTTCCCCTACCAGCAGACCCCTTTGCTTAGCTGCAGCTTGCTCTGCCTCCATGCAATCATTTACTCAGGTTTCATATTCTTTACCAGTGTTCCTAGACTTAATCTGAAACTATTGCAGGAGACAACAAAAATTAGTTTAGAGAAATAATTTTTTCTGCCAGCTCCGATTCCACTATTTCCTCTCCCATCAGTTCTCCAGCTTACTTTATTCCTTTTCCTCCTAAAAGGATTTTCTGCATTACGATCCCTAAATTGTCCATAGTCCTGTTTAGGTTATAGCATTCTCGTTGCAAGCAACAACAGTTTTATGTTCAGTGCTTCGGGCATTTCTTAGAGAGAAACCATGATGCAAATTCTCTGCTAGAGTAAAGCTGTGGCAGCCAGTGAGACTCTGCCTATTCTTGCAAGCAGCCCTGTTGACCTGGTATTTCTAACACTCCATCGACACTAAATCTATTTTGATATATAACTTGCATTTTTAAATTATATACCATTTTCTTATTTATTATGCCTATTTAAAACCCTGGGTTCTTCAATCTGGACGCCATCAATAAGCAATTTAACAGCCCAGAGAAATTAATAACACTCACCACTGAACTCTGTTGTCAGGCCACAGACCTCCTGATAGCGACGGATTGCTTGGCGCAGTCTCAATATCCATTATTTATCTGGAGATAATATCTTTTTGCTCAGTATGATGGAATCCTCAGAAATAATTCAACTGGAAGGAAAGTTACCTTGTCAAAAAGTCAGGATCTTAACAGCTGAAAAGAAAATTTGTGAGATAAGAACTATTGGATAGGAAGAAAGGGTATTTGAAGAAGTAATATTCCTCTGGAATAAGTCAGAGACTCTGATCACTGGTATGAAGTGGAGCATTTATCGGCTGTGCTTACTGGGACAGATTGGTAGGACATTAAATTGTACTAATTTTCATTGCAGCTAAAATCACTATCACATGTCAGTTTCCAAAACAATGAGGAAAGTTTATCCTCATCTACTCTGCTTGTTTGTTTAGCCATTTCTATGCAAATAAGCTGTGTTTTAATAAACATCAGGACAGAAATGCTTTATTACTGATTGCATTACAAGTATATTACCACTGTCAAGCTTTGTGCACACAGCCACACCAATTAATCTTCCAGTTTTTTTCTACCAGACCTAAGCAGATTCCCACTTCGTGGCAAAACAAAATTAATGGCCCAAATGGAGCATAAATGACCTCCTCCTTCAGTGCTAACAGATACTACTTAGCAGGGGATTCTTTCAAGTATTCACTAATGTCATTCTACAGTATGTTCCTTCCCATAACTTACAAGATTAAGAAAAACAGTTCTACGCTCACTAGTTAAATAATCAAAATGGAGTATTCATATAAGGCTATAAGGTACTTACTGAAATCTGGCAGCTCAACCAACCCTGCAGAAAAAAGTGAGCCACTAACAACCCGTGGCAGTTCATCACATACCCCTTCCTCTCCACAGAAGATGGTAGCAGTTCCTCAGAGGCAAAGTTTTCGGGCCAGATGCAACCATCCCCAGCACAGCTGGATTCTCCAGGCCAGCAGCACACAGGACTCCTACGTGGAGGTAATGACAGGTTACAGCTTCTTAACTACTGATGGACAATCCTGCTCAGCTGCCAAAGAGATAATGCCTGAGTACAAACGGAGAGAGGAAGGGCAGGAGTAGCAAGTGCTTTTCATCTTTCACAGCCAAAGACAGAAAACGCAATTCTGATTAATATGTTCTAAGAAACACTCATTTGCAAGAGTAAAATGACTTTGGGAGGTCATTTCTGCTTCCAAGATGCTAATTCCTTCAGAAAAATACCTGAACATTTTGGAGTAGCTTAACATCTACAAAAAGCATTGTTTGTGCAATATAAATCCTTGTGAATTATTAATCATCTTCTAATAGCCCTGCACAATGACTGATTTAACTTTTGACTTTTTAGGTATGAAAGACCCACATGAAACTCACTCAGTAATGAAGAAAGACAACAAAAATGTAGAAACACTTGGGACCAGTTTCTGCTCTGAGTCAACATTGCTACCCCACCGGCAAGAGACCGCATCGCTCTGCACTGAGCACTTGTAGCAAAAAATAGACTTCAAATAAAATGTGTTCCCACCTTTAACAAATATGTATCTACAGCCACGCTGAACTTTGCCAAGGGCTTCCCTTGCTGAAATATTGACTTTTCATTCCACCTTCCAGCAGCAGCAGGGATCTCTAAATCCCACAGTGCTCGGAGAACAAGACCTCTGGAGTTAATGTCACAATATCATCGCCTAGCAGTATGGTAATTTACCCAGAGAAAGAACTTTCTACTTTCCTTTCTTGATGCCTTCCATTCTGCTTTTCCTACTTTTCTGAAATCAATTTTTTTCCCCCCCCTGTTCATATATGCAGAGCTTAGAACAATATTATTATTTATACAGTGATATTAGCATACTGGGGAACCCTTCCCTTAAACGTATTTCAGAAAGGTGCCATTCTTCATAAAACTCTACAAATTTTATTATGTTTAGGCCCGTGTGTCCAAACACAACTTAATATTGTTTTTAGCCCCGTTTCTTTGTAAGGTTTTTCTGTTTGGTTGAAAGCCTCTTCCTCCTGCATTTAGTCTTTCAGCAATTACTTTTATTCCCCTTTTTCTTGATCCAAACCCAAGGAATATGTGATGAGACTGCTCGGCAGCAAACTGAGAGCCCATGAAAGATCGTGCTGCTTCATGTAGGTGAGTATCCCATCAGTGCAAGACAACACTGGGGCTGAGAACAGACTTCAGGTCTTCTGAGCCACTTCTTGGTCTTCATAAGCCCTCACTTACAGTCTGGGGATGAACAGGGTTCTGTCAAAAGAAAGCTCCAGTCCTGAACAGCAATCCCATCACCAACAGGACCCAACAAAAGGGGAGAAATAGGAGATGTGAAGGAGTAAACCAGCACTGGCAGTGGGGGAAAACAAAGGAGGGACAGAAGGACAAGGGGGAGGAGGGAGAGAGAGCATGAAGGAAAAGTGCCAAAAACAGACAGAAAGGAGAGAGTTATTTCCAAGAAAAACGAGCAAATGCAAAAGCAAAGGAAGAACACAGAGGGCAGGTGAAAGCAAAATTACAGAATAAGAGGCTTGTGGAACAAAAGACTTCAAAGGCAGCTGGTAGCCATGGAGTGGGGAGGGAAACAACTTCCAGGCACCCCTCTCTCACTCCTGGGTCAGCATAATCTGCAAATGTTAAAGTTTGGTTCTTAATTACCAAAGTGCTTTTTGCCTTGGAGGTTTTATTTCTTCTTAGAATTGAAAGATTACTGCCTTGACTATTTCATTTCTGTATGGTTCCTACTTAATTAGACACACACAGATGCGCGCATGTGAAACAACGTGCCAGAGTAAGGGGGAAAAAACAACCTAAATTATTCACTTTCCCACAGGGGGGAAAAAATGACTTACTTTTGATCCCTTTTCTTGGAAGTAGAGAGAAAGATCCTGACTCACATGTCTTCATCCCCAGGGATGTCCTGTCAGCTGTTGGATTTGCTGGAGCCAGAAGAAGCCGGTGGAGCGGGCTGAACTGCGTGGTGTGGTGTTTGTGGATTACCACACACCGTAACCAAGCCTTGTCCTTGGAAGTCTGGGGGGAATCCGCAACTTGGCTTATCTGCACACGTGCAGATGAACCAGAAAAAGAAAAAATATTATAATAAAAAAAGCAGCAGAGAGGGATTTTTCATGTAGAGTATATTTTCGCAAGGTGCAAAGCCATTTAATGTGACTGTCGTTCTAAGAATACCTTCCAGAGTTGCTATTTAGTAGAAAACAGGTAATATGTCTTTTTCCAGCCAAATTAATGAACACACTCCCTGCTTTGAAGAGTTTACAATCTGAACGGACCACATGTAGTATAGATGGAGAATAAGACACAATATGACATAAACTAGTGAGAACTGAAGCTTAATGCTATGAATTATTTTTGTGACTTTCAGATGTCACTGAAACTTGTAAAGTATAAAACTGGGAGAATCGAGGCCCTTTGTTTTCAGGAGAGTAAACAATAATAACAAACACACATGAGTCAAATTGCAAGGATTAGTATTTTTCATGGAATTCCTCCAAAGACCCCAGTAAGCACTAGCAAGTTGGCCAAGCATGATTTCCCTTTCATAAATCCATACTGATTTCTCCCAGTCAGCTTCTTGTCCTCAAGATGTTTGGAAGCCATTTCCAGAAATCAGTTACTCCATCACCTTCCCAAGGATCAAGGCTTCACAGCAATCCAGTGCACAGGGATATCTGGAGCCTTATACCCCTAAAACAGAAACACCTTCCTCCTGAGCTAGAGTCAAATCCTTGGAAAAGATTTATGAGATCTGAGCAGCTCAAAGGGAGCAGAAAGTAGTCATTTCCCTCCCACAGAATGCACTTCCTTGGCTGTTTCATGGGAGCATTATGGTACAAAGGTTTATGGTTATGTTTTATAACACAAATTTTTGGAGATATATAAAGATACTGAAGGGTTTTTTACAGCACTTTTAGTCATTCAGATGACTTATGTATTGAAAATATGTAATGTGATGAGTAAAGAGAGATTGTATTCTACTCAGCTAAAAAGACCGTGTTCCAAGTAGGGCAAAACTGCCCTTGCTGGGACCCATGTCAATGATTTAAAGAGAAGATCTGCTCTATATCAGGAGACATCTTTGGGCCTCTATCACTTCCAGTTGTGAAATGTTGCTCTTCTTGAAACAAATTCTGATACGGCAGTGATGCTTGCCTTTACGGGGAAATAGGTCCATGACAACCCAAAAACGTTCAACACAGAGGGCCAGACCTATTCCAGATGTAATTTTAATGACAATGTGAGATGTGGGTGTTTAGCACTACCATATTTCTGCCTTTTCTGAAGCAGGAGTATAGGACAGAAGCAATTGTGAGTGGTGTATCAGTTCAAAGCAGTGCTCAGTAAATGGCATCCTGGAAAGTGGCTGTTACAGAAATTCACTCTCAGATGACGAAAAGCCCATTGAAAGAACTTCCTGCTTGTCCAGACTGATGTGATTTATTTAAATTTGGAAAAAAAAAAAAAAGACACAGGGAGAGAAAGGGATGATTTCTAATCACAGAATTGTTTCGTGTTCCAACTGCAGCTTCACATCAGTTGGCAATTTGAAACTGCAGACATGTTATTTCATTTCACTGCAGGGCACAACAGAGTTCAGATACTTTTGACTATGAACAAATTGGTAAAGTTCCCTGGCTATTAATGCAGAAGAACAAAAATCTCTGTGCAGGCACTATCTATTTGTTGGCAAAGGATAAAGAAAACTAATTGATTTTGTACTCCAGCCCTTACTAATTATTTTGGACTGACACTAAAGCTCTTTTCATGACCTTCCTGTATATCACCCAAAAGCTTTATTGTTGACTTGCATTAATTTTGATAAATTAAAGCAGGTAATTACTTAACTGGAAAATAATCCAAACTTTATATGTTTTAAAACCTTCCAGGATATTAAAAAAAAAAAGTGATATTTGTAAGAAGCCTGATCCAAAGCCCTCAGAAGTCAGTACAAGTATTTCCGTCAAATGCAGTGGGCTTGGATTGGGTCTTTGGTGTGAAAGCACAGAATTCAAAAGGAAGATGATCAAATAATGTACCAGCCTGATCTAGGAAAATCCATCTATAATTTCCAGTATGTTTACTGGAAGTGAGAGGTCATCTCAGGCTCATGTCTCGGCTACACTTAATTATGTATGTTGTAAATCCTCAAGCTTATACACGAATACATCATGCAGCCACAAATTCTACTCACCTTCCAGGCATTCAAGCAAATTAATTGCTTGCCTTGCCAATTTGTACTTTAGTTGTTTTGCTGCTTTTTGCAGGACAGGAACAGATTAACTCTTCTGAAGTCAACGCCTCAGTTCCTCATTGCTCTCTTCAGTCCTTTCTGCACACCAAGAGCCACAACCTACTCCCTTGCCACTGCTCAAAACTTGGGGTTTATTGCACAACCCCCTGCCTGTGACCTCCAACACGTGTCTCAGTGCCCTGAGATAGCCAAGTTGCCAGGAACAGCTGGAAGCTGTAGAGAAAATGTCATGTCTTCTGGTGGTACAGTTGGAATTTCAAACACAAAAATATTTTCTGTGTGGCTTGCACACCTAGAAGTTCGTGAGGCTTTGAGTACATCACACATTACAAAGCACCCCTACAGGGCCACACCTCATCCCTTTATGTAGGTTATATGGAGCTGGATAATGCTTTTCCTGGAGCTCCAAGCACAATGCCCCATCCTTTCACAACTCCTTTCTTCAGAAAGAGTGGAGCAGAGAAGGTCTAGCAGCTCAAGGGCAAAAAATAGATTAACATGGAGATCTTCTAGATACAATCCTTCATAAAGGACTTGGAACTGTAGGGACCCTGATGCAGCTCAGTGTAGACCCCCAGCGTGCTCTGTGGCTGCAAGACTTTGTCATGATGGTCTTCTTCACTGTGCAGAATTATTCTGGGGAACTGCTGTGCTTCCTAATGCTGCAATTTTTCCAGTGCTGTTGATTGGTGCAGTCTTCTGCCCTCTGTGCTTGGGATATGCTGACAAGAAGTAAGGTTAAAATTGTGTATGTGCATGTGTATGTGTACCCTTCCGAATTTGCACAGTCTCTGACGCCTCTCGCAGCCTCCAGCCTGTGAGGGTGATATGATTCATGCTTTGAATATCAAAAAAACCCCTTCTGCCTCTTCCTGCATATTTCCCTGAGAAATGAACACTCAGGCTGCAATGGCAAAACATTCTTGTGCCACAGATGCATGTTCTTCCCTCTGCTGAGAGTATGTTCAACTGGGCAGATGTGAGATCTTCTGCCTGTGGGGAAACCAAAGAGAGGTGCCTGATCTGCAGGCAGCTTGTCTTCTCTGCTTGAGGGTATCACAAGAAGCTGAATGCACATTAGGGAGCACCAAAAGCAGGGCTGCTCCCAAGGAACAGGAGCTGCAGGTACCCCAGGGTGAGCATGGCAGAGCCCTCACCACCTGGCGTCCACCCCACAGTACCCTGAGATGGTGGTCAGTCCAACTAAGAGTGCAGATCATAAAGCAATATCGTGATGATGAGGTAGGTCCAAGATTGAACTGGGAAGTCAATCTGCAGGTCAGTGTTAGGATCAGGACTGGTGATCACCAAGCAGGGCCTGGTCATCATAGTGATGAGGCAGGGCCAAGGTCAAGCCAGGAAATTAGTCTGTGGGTTGAGTTCAGCATCAAGGACCAGCAAGGCCAACGGGCCTGCATTTATATATACTGATGAGATGCCCCTGAGCCTTCTCTTCTCCAGGCTGAAGAGTCCCAGCTCTCTCAGCCTCTCTTCATATGTGAGGTGTTTCAATCCCTTCATCATCTTCATGGCCCTTCATTGTACTCTATCCAGTATGTCCATGTCTCTCTTGCACTGGGGAGCCCAGAACTGGACACAGCACTCCAGGTGTGGCCTGACCAGTGCTGAGGAGACGTTACCAGTAATGGCAGTGAAAACCATCCATGTGGCTGGAACGCAGATTTCTTCTAGTCATGTAACCCAGGTTACATGACTCAGTTCAGCACCTTCAGATTGATTATTGCAATATAATTACAGCATCACAGAAGTTGCCTATGTGCGTTGCGCGATGGAGCATCCCAAGCCTTGGCATGCCCTCAGCTTGTCCTACTGACACGCTCCTTCTTGTTCTCCTGACAAGTCTCCTCTGAATACCAGGGATCTCATTCCAGTTCTCCGATTTGCCTTAAGCTAAAAACACTAATGGTTTATTGTTGCTGACTCCAGAGCTAAATGAGCTTTCCTGTAGTGTGTCTCATTGAGTTAATGTTATAGCAAAGCGCTTAGCATGGGCTTTTACCTATGAAATGATGTACTGCTAGAATAGTTTTATTGTTTTTCAATATTAATTGTTTGAATTTGCTTCGAACTTCTTAACATTTTACCTGTATTATGAGCTGAATGCAAACATCCTGCTGGCAGAAGAGCTGTTTGCTAGAAACTTGGATGGATGTTCAATCAGAAAGTTCATATTGTTCAATATTATTATTAAAGGCTCTGAATATTACTTCTGTAAACACCATTTTAATCAGGTAGTGGGCAGGATGTTGTTTAAAGAGACTGGGAAATTCAGAGTGAGCCCTGCAGATGTCCATAAGCTGTGTGTGCTTGTAGCTGAATGGTCTTCACACAGCATAACTGTGGAAAGACCCAGTCTCTAGCACTTATTCCTCAAAAATGCAGTCACACACTTGTTCTTCAGAAAATGAAAGCATGCAGATACTAATTAAAAAAGAAGGCTCTGAAATCAGAGTAAGTTACATGAGCATACTAATGAACGTCCTCTCTAGAATAAAGTGGTCTTGTCCCTCTTGGGACAAGAGATGTCCCTTGGAGACATTCAGTAGCTCAAAGCAACAGCAGCAGATCCCAGTTTTCTTGGAAGCAGCTGGGAAGTATCAGACTGGGAAACCATTAAACTGTGCAGACATCATGGGAAACATTTTGTTTGCCTGGTCATTTAGCCACCATATCTTTAAAAAATATTAACCTTTCTCCTCCTCCCCCTTTTTTTCAGTTTGATGTTCCATTAAATCTGCTTACGTTTGTCTTTTCTTTTTTGATATTTGAGAAATGATCTGTATTTCCTTGTTTTTCTGAAGAGGTCTTCTGCATTCTTTGAGTGATACGGTTGCAGGCAAAGGTACTGGCTGCATTCATTGCATCCTTTGCTGGTATGAGTTATAAACACCCATCATACCATCTCCCTGGGGAGTGAGCACCAAAGTCTCTCCGGCTGCAGATGTGGTTGTATCGAAACAGCACTGCCCTCTTTGGAAAAAGTGGTGCCTGGAATAAACTAAATGGCACCAGAGCATCTTTGAACCACAATCACTGCAAGCACTTTCCTTCACGCCTTGTACCATCAACTCTGTGATGACAGAGGACTCTTTAAGGAGGTTTGGCCCATGCAGGAATGGATTCATGGACTTTTCCAGCACCACTGGGCTCTGAGCACTGTAACCTTTCTCCAGGATCATGGCTGAGGATCGGCAGGCAGAGACGGAGGTGTGAGTAAGCACGCAACGCTATTAATGAATCTCATCAAAAGGAGATCACAAAATCCTTGAGCTGCGTAAATCTCTAGAGGCTACCTGCAGCTAATTTTCTCAGACGTGTTGTTTCTCCAAGCTCCCTGTAATAATGAAACGGCACTTACATCTTTTAAACAACATATTGTGTAAATTATAAGTGACACATAACCCTCCCAGCAAGCTGAGGAAAATGACAGCATTAAATTCCCAACAGCTATCAGAATACATTAACAATTTTAGAAGAAAATTACTTTTGAGAAGACAAATTTTAAATGAATAAACATGAATCTACAAGGTTGCAGCAGAGCATGGGATTCACCCGCAGCATTTTGCTTCGGTGTCAGATAACTGCATCCAAAGAAAAGCAAAACCACCCTTGATTAGAAAGATACACACGGTTACAGCGAGTTAATCTCAGCCCTGATCACAAATTTGTCAAAACTCAGCAGCTTTAGCTCAGAAGGGATTTATGTTGGACTGAAGCTGATATCAGCCCCTATCACAGAAAGCAGCCCTTGCAAACCACAGAGGGAGAGATGGAATAATTGGGGCTACAGCTTCGGTCGATTTGGCTGTAGTATCCCTACAGCTGCTGCTCCCTTCCACGCACTGCGCTTGTTGGTGTCATGACATGGCCCTTCGAGTGACCAGTTTTGCTGCAATAATGTGGTCTGGGTCGTAAACCTCCGTCTGTTTGGGACTTGAGCTTGGCAAAGGAACAGCAGTAAATAACCTGGCAGCGACGAGGCAGCGGTGCAGCCGGCCAGGCGGCCCTGATGGCTGGGATGCTGGGAGGATGGCTGGGATCCCAGCACCCAGCTGGGATGCTCTGCATTGCCCTTCTCTTTCCCCTTAGAGCTGGTGGTTGCCTCCGTGTGTCCCTCTGTCACCAGCCAGAGGGGTTTGGGGTGTTTCACACTGCGCTGTGATGGGTTTGTGGCCACTCACTTTTGTCGTCAGGCTGGCGCCACTGGCTCCCTCTGTGCACAGTGAGGAGGTGCCACGTTGGCCCCAGTAGCATATTCAGTGCTGGAGCCTAAACCAAGGAGCATCCTCCCGCACACACATCCCAGGTGGGGTGTAGACAATCACTGGAGCATGTCCAAGGGTTGCTCTACAAAGACTGTCACTCACGGCCACCTCTGGGCTGCAAGAGCTGTTGAATTTCAGGAGGGCACGGACCACATCTAAGGCCAGTGTAGGTCCCTTACCCCTCTACTTTCAGCCTAACGTCATGTCTCAAAGTTGCACACCTTCAAATCGTTCCCTGCAACTTCTGAGCAGCACAACAAGCAAAACCTGCTGAATCAGCAGCTCTGGGAGAGGAGAGTTAGGCTGGAAAGGTTTCAGAGCTGCCTGATTTTCAAGCAGTGGCAGGCCACAAAATGCAGAAGGCACTCAGATAACAGGCAGGGAGCAGGCTAGAAGGCAGCAGAGATCACTGCACTATCTCCGAGGAGAGCACAGGGCACGTAGGCAGCAGAGAAAAGTGGAAAGTACCACTGGAATCAGTGCAAACAGGTCCCCTGGGAAAGCATGTTTTCTTACAAAGAGGCAGATAAGAAGTGAGGTGATTCACTCTCCAGGCAGAGGACAAAACACAGCCCTGGCACTCTCCACAGCTGATAGACTGAGCAGTTGACCAAGGTCAACTGCTTTGTAATTCATATTCGTATCAAAACAAGTATGGACCAGAACAGCAGATATTTCAATAAGTAACGAGAAACTGCATATCACATACTGGTGTAAGAAATACTCAAAGCTCAATTAATTAAAATCTAGACTAAGAAAATGAGAGTATGAAACACTCTTGTTGAAAAAGAAGCAAATGCAGACTAAGCTGATTCCACAGAAAGCAATGCTGGAGAGAGAGAAACTCAGATCTTCAAGTGGATGTACAACTTGTTGCAACAGGAATGGAAGCTAGCCACAGCTTTGAAGCAGATCTTCCCAAAATAAACTCTCCAACTGAGAATAAAAATATTTTAAACCTGGAAAAGTTAGGTTTCAACAGAATATAAATTCAAATTTTCAATTTCTTCTGCAGCGAAAACCCATAGCCCTATGTCAGGGAAGACTCTTCCCCCCATCCACTATGTCTTTGCAGGGCAAGCCCCTGTTTCCAGTTTGTTTTTTAAGTCAGTTTAGGGATTTTCTGGACTGCAAATTGAGCCATTTTCTCTTTCTGTCACCAGTGAGACAGGCAACACCTGGAGCAGTAAATGGGGCAGGCATAAACCTCTCTCTGCTTCTAAACCAAGTGGTACAGTACAGATCGCATCCACAGGGCAAAACACACTTCCACTCTAAGCAGGGTATTCATATCCAAATTGCCTAATTAGGAATGGTCCCTTTGGTCCCGTGGCTCCTTGCATTTGCCACATCCCTCACAGCCTCAGCCTCTGCATGTCACTTGGGTCCTTCTCTCCTTGAGCATGTCCCCCAGCTCCCCAGGGAAGGAGCAAGCTCTCCCTCGCTCCCCTCACCTCAGACCCAACTGCTCTGTCTTAAAAGACACCTGAAATATTCATTAAACCAGTAAGTGTGGTTTAACAATGCATTTGAGTTTTTTAAAAGAGGATATAAAACAGAGAGGATGGCGGTGTGGTATGAAATCCAAGCTTAGTTAGCTTAAATCAGAAATATGCCCTTACAGTTCCATGATCCTGAATGTGTTTATAAAAAATGGGTCAGTCTCAGTGATATCAGTCAGTATCATTGGACATTAATCCTTGGAATATGGCAAATGGAAACAATCTGCATCAAATATTGTAAGAGGGGTAGAAAAATTGGTACTGAGAAATCAACAGCAGTCCTGAAACTTCGGTTCAACGAAGGTAAATCCAATGAGACATTTGTATACTGATGAGAAGACCCACGTAAGCATATCTAGCAGTTGATAGGCATAAATACCTGCAAGATGGGCAGGACATGTCCTTAACATTCACTATAGTTAATAGCTTGATGAAGCGAGAAATCCTTCTGGCTCTCAACAACTCCAAAGATTTATGAGGATCATTATAAGGCCTATGAATATAAGGCACTTGAAAATGAGAATTGGAAAAACACTAACAACGCAGAGAGAGAGGGATGAATGTTTCTGAAAATGAAGAATGTTGGCTACTGAGAGAAAGATGCGTGGAAAATGATTTAATTATCAGCCCAAAAGTTCCTCCCCAATAACTCTCAAGTAAACAAAGTTGCTATTGGATAAGAAGAAACACCATCACGTAGATGAAGAACTGGTTAAAAGAGAGAGAACGTGGTTGAAAAGAGCAGCCAATTTTCCTAGTGGGAGGTGATTCTTAATGAAACCCCACAGGGATCTCTGCTGTGGCCTGTGCTGCTCAATGTCTTCTTAAATGATCTTGAGAAGAGGATGAGTAGGAAAGTGAAAGCATTTGCTGGTGGTAAGCTTTCAGGCTACTTAGGATGGAAGCTGACCATGAAAAACTGCAGAAGGGCCTTGCAGAACGGACAATAAAAATGGCAGATAAAATTCAGTAAAGGTACACGTAAAGGGATTTAAAAGATTTTAAACAAACCCAGCTTTATGTGCAAAGTGGTGGGCTCTGACTTGACTATTATCTCTTAGAAGAAGGAAACTCTTATGGTTATAGTTGTTAATATTAAAATATCATTTACACACAGAGTCTTGGTATAAATAAGGTTTCAATGACTGTTAGCAAAGGAACAGAGAACAAAACAAAGCCACTATGAAAGTTCTTCTGCATCCATATCTTCATTATTGTAATTTGTGTTGCTCAACTCACGTCAAAATGTGAACGGGGAAAGAAGCAGAAAACACCACAGATGACCAAGGGATGACTCTGCTGTTGTATAAGAAGCTGTTGAACACGTGCAGATCCTTCTGCTTGGAGAAGAGGTGACTGAGGAGGATGTGACAGGTGTCTTTAAGGTCTCGAGTGGCAGGGAGGACACAACTGCACAACCTGCACTCATCGGTATTTCCAGCTGATGAGCTGAAAGGCTTGGGATGAATTTGGCAAGGAGAACTTTGTGTTGAGGCTGAGCTGTGGAACTTTCCTGGCAGTTCATGGTTTATTTCCAGGTTTATTCTATGCAGGGTCTCTCTGAGTTTCCTCCTACCTCTCACCTCCATGCCTCAGCCAAGGATCCCTTACGTGTGCCCTGGGGACTCCAGCTGGCACAGACAGCATAGGAAAGAACATAAATATTCTAATCCATACCAATGACAAGCCCAACCACCTGGTACAGATGGTATCTATTCCTTTCATTGCACTAAGCATTTCCCAAGATTTGGACTTGAAAGCTAAGTGACCTGCCTGCATAGAAACGCATGATCAAGACGATCCCAAAGGGACCAATAAAAAGCCATATGTCAAAGCAGGCACCAAAGTACTTCTCATATTCATTACCCTCTTGTCATTCCTTCTCTCATAATGAGCACAGGAAACATTGTCTCCTCTTTTCCCAAGTGCTATTATAGGGTCCCACCCCAAAGACATCCACCTCACAGCTCTGGGAGTGAAACCATCCGTTGTTTCCGTAGCGACAGTAAGCACTGGGAAACTCAGGGAATTCAGACAAGTATCTGCTTTTTCTTATTAAAAACAAAACAAAAGAAAAAATTATGATAAAGTGATGAAGAAAAATTGAATTCAATTGAGGTACAAGTTGGTATCCGAAGACCACAATAGTTGGATCACACTTGATTTCATCCATAGCCAGAGGTTTGTATGTGCTCACCTAGAGGAATAATTAAGGGAATTAGATACTCTTTAAAGTGTCTGGAGAATATATGTGCTTACATAAACACAGTACACATTGTCCCCTGGATTGCTGGTTACTGTTATTTAACACTCTGCTTACAGTTTTGTACTTGCTGGACAAAACTTTTCATTGGCTATTTATACAACAGGAATCTTTGAAAATTAATACTATTCTCCTTGTCTTAATACCATTACGAAAATCACAAACATCTATCCCATTTTTTTTAATTTGTACTACAAGGCTATATTGGAACACTGTAAATTAGATGTAAAGACAAATGTACTGATCAAGACGGAGGCCAAATGTATTTTCTATAAGCATTTGTTTAAAGGTAGTGAGGACTTATCCACACAGAAGGGATTGATTTAACATTTTGGATCAAGAATTCAGGAATGTTGGACTGGAAAGGACTTCCAGGGGCAGTTTCTGCAGCTATATTGTATAATTATTCAGAGGAATTGAACAGGCTGACACAAGATTGACACAATGAGGGGTCAGTTCAGCTACTCCTCTCACAGGAATTGAGCCATATGATGCCTAGTGAGGTCTCAGCTGCTCCCACAGAAGGGCACAGACTTGCCAGGTCTGTGGATGTCCCAGATACTCTACAGCATCTTCACCAGGATCTGATACCTATGCTTTAGCAACTGTGTTATGCACTTGAACGTAGGTTCAAGCTTCAGGAGACTCCAAAAGATCCCATAAGCTCACATTTAGAGTTTGTGGAGCTCTAGACACTTGAGGCTATGGCACGATTCTGCTGGCCATCACTAGGACTCGGCTTGTTTGCTCAAATCAAGGTATCTATGGCGCTTTTTAAGATGCCATACAACGTCAGATATGTCTCCACGGGATCCACAGTAAATTCGTGCTGTACTGGAGGCTAAGCAGCTTCTGTAGATCATCTGGGGCAATTGAGTCCTACGTGTGTACTGTAGGGTGAGCTGAGCTGCTCTCTAAGTGCTGTTGATTATAAAGAAGGCTTAAAAATCCGTTACTTGTGTAAACACTTACATGTAGATAGTTAAATTTGGTATCATTATTTCACACTGAATCTTGCCCCAGGTTTCAATACCATCAGAGATTTGCTGTTCTCATCCAGCATTAAGTCCTCCTCTCCACATTGCACTTCCTCATCAGATCTATCTTCTTTTTCTCCTTCCTCTCCACTCACTGGTTTTCATTATTGGTCCCTAGTTCCTCTCTCTCCTCTCTTCTTCAAATCCCAATCACAGATTTTCTCCTTCTCTCTCTGAAATCAGTCTCGCCAACCTGCTTTGTCTCCCTTTTCCTGAAGCCAAGCCAGTTTCTGTTGCCTCTGACTTCAAATAAGGCATCTTCTCCACGTGCATTGCAGAAAGAAGCACCTGAGGATTTGTAAGGACACAGGAAAGGCATCCCTCTCCTCATTTCCCACCACTGTCCAGGGGGCTAGGAAGGGAAAGAGGCAGGGCAGCTGCACTGCTTAGTGTCCCTGGACACCGCAGAGATTTATGGAAGTCTAAACTGTGATTAACATTTAATGAGCATGGGCGAGTGGTGAAAGTTTAATCAAATTTGGACACATATTAATGGGAAAGTGAAAAGTTCACACCTTGCATAAAGGGCAGCCCTATAACAGATTTGATGCCTCTATCTCAGAATATAAAAACGCCAGAGCTTTTCAAAGAAAAGTAATCAAATGTTGTTGGTAAGAATCTCTTTTTTTTTTTTCCCCCAGTGCTGTTTTCAAGGTCACGTTGACTCACGTTGTCCAAAAGCACTCAGCTCAAGGTGGTGCTGTGCAGTGATGTAAGCCAACATCTGGGCAGCTTGGCTAACTCATGGTGCTTCCAGCCACTTCATCTAATACCGCAACTTCTTAGCTACAATAATATTCAGCATTTTATGGTCCAGCCCTTACTAAAGTTGCAGTAATCCCTATTTATGCAGCGCTACATTGCTTCTCTCAATGCTTTCTGTTAGTCAAGTGGCCGCACTGCTGTTAGCCAAGCCACAAACCCTTGGTCTTCAAACCCTTCAAGCTGATCCCAGCAACTTGGGAAGAGAATTGCTCTGCCCAATGGCATTTTCCTACTGGCACAAAACACCTCCAGCAGCAGTCAGGATGTGAGGTTTATAAACCAGCTGTTTATTTGGAGAACTCAGAAAATGAAAGGCACATCCGTCCTTTCAGGTGCGAGGCATTCAATTGGAGGAAGATGAAAAGCTATACAATCCACTGAGCATTGCTTTGAGGATATTTGTTCTCGCATCCCCACTTTTCTTTTAACGCGTCATCTTTTCACAAAGTCAGGCTCTTTCATCAATTTGCAAGTTCTGGATTCATGTTTCAGAGGTACCAAAGCGCAGGTGCTATTTATATCAGGCAATGCCAGAGCATTTGGAAGTGACAGCTCAGTTGACAGAATATTGAAAAGTGTCATCTTTCCCCAGTATATCCAAGGAATACCCAAAGTAGCCCATACAGTTTGGCTCATTCAAACCAGTATAATGCCATAGTCCCACTGAAGTCAACAGTGTTACGTTAGCAGTGGCTGTGCTTTTCAGGCACTAATTCAGAAGAGCACTTAAATATTTGCTGATCTATTTAATTCCTTGATATGAAGCTGAAGATAATTTTGTATAGAAAAATACTGGAATATGAATGCATAAAAATCACAGCTAATATTGTTGCTCAGCTTACAGGTGGAATCAGCTTTAGGTTATTCTGCCTCAAAATTAGCCCTGCTTTAAGCAAAGCCCAGAAGAGAGCGCTTCAGTGAATAGGAATAAATTATTGAATTGACACCTTGGGATTTGATTCCTGACTTTTCAGCAGAAATATCAAGAAATACTCAGTTAATATAATAAATAGTTGGTTTGTTATTCATATTGGACTTAGAAATATTTTGTTTTTAAATAAGCAAATACTGCTGGATACAGACATCATTAAGGGTACTTCAGAAAGGATGTATCAATTTATTAGAGATCTGGGAAAAGCTCCCATTATTAATTAAGTGATTAAGCAATTATAGGAATAATAGGCCATGTGTGAATGTAAATGTAGTACTGTATTATCTTGGGGGGTAAATCATGGATGTCGTACATACAATAGTGCACATATACATTGAGCTGACAAATTTTAACTCAGAGTCCTAGAATTCTGGTATTTTACAAATTAGGAAAGGAATGAAATAAAACATAAAGCATTTATGGAGTATATCACTGTTAAAATGCTAGCCATTAAACCGCAATTAATGAAACTCATTTAAATTCCATGGAATTGTGTTGCTTCACACAAGTGGCAGAGTGACTCACATAAAAATATGCCAGTAGCTTCTCTTCAAGGACATCAATAAAACGTTTTTTTTCCCCATTCATTGCAAAAAAAAAAGAAAAAAAATTCAAAGTACCTCTTTGAAGGCACCTCAAGCAGTAACCCCGAGAAGAGCTGCAAGGGTATACAGTGGTAGGAGGTATTATGCCTCCCTGCCTGTGGGGCAACAGAGTCCTGTTTTGAAGCCAGGCACGTGCCACAGCAGCTGATACAAAAAGAAGCTTTCTCATAAAACCTGGTAGGAGTCTGCTGAAAACTGCAAACACAGAAAAATTAAAAAAAAAAAACAACCAGTTTGCAGTGGTGTTGCACAGACTGTCTGCTATGCAGAAATCTGGACACGTTTGTTGAGTAAGACTTAAAATTAACCCAGTTTTATTTCTAAGAGCACAAGTCTATTGTTAGAGAAAATTAGCTCTGCAACTCTGAATTCTTGCTACTTTCTGCCAAAAAAAAGCGCACTAGTTTCATTTAGCATAGCAATGTTTGCAAACTGACACGCTGTGAAACTCACAGTGCCTTCCGTATAGGTTGATATTCAAAATTAAATCCATACTATTAAGCTCACGCAACATCTGCATTCAGACAGGCAAGGCTTTGCCTTGCTATGTATTTGGTTATAATTTTGACATTGAACTCAAGTCTACAGTAGACCCTTAGAGCAGTCTGAGAGAAGAGACAGCTTAATAGTTCACGGCAAATCGATGTGAAAAGAAAGAAAATATGCAAAAAACCTTGACTTTTGGGAAAACCAATGTGCCAAGCGACTCCCACCAAGGTGTACCTGAGGAACAAAGGAGAAGTTTCAGGACCCGAGCATCTGCCAGGTTTTTAGTTATACATTTGCATTTCTTTTCCTCTGTGTGATTAGGGCACAGCAAAGATGTGCAATGTCCTTGTGGCTTGAAGCGATGGCACGCTGCACATTTTATCTGACTTTTGGGAACAATGAGTGAAGAAGCTCTGACAAATTAATCTTTTACACGATGTGATTTATTCCAGTTTTTTCCCAGAGCATCTGTGTGCTTTGAGTCACATCCCCTCTTACACACCATTGCTCCTCCCAGATACAGCCTCTTCCTAGTCCTTGCCTACCTGAAGTTTGCTTTTCAGCAGCTCTCTCAAAGCACACTTGGAGCTCCTCTTAAAATCATCTTCTCTTGGAAACCAGTAACAACCAACCCTGGTCTGGGCCAGGAAAAAGCAGTTTGGCCTGACTTATTCTGCAGCACCTCCTTCCCAGGCCCTAAAGCTGTGTCTACACACATCTCTCTGAGAACATCTCTTCTGGTTCACTAAACCATGCCAGGGCCCCAGCAGGGCTCTGCCCATACTGCGAAAATTTTGCATGGTCACCAACACGCTTTTGGCCTGGGCTAATTCCCAAACACAGCTCAGGAGGAGCTCAGAAATTAGCACGAGCTGGGGGGCCACCACCAGGCAGCAGGGATGTGGCCACGCTGTGTGCACGGGTGGCTAAGAGAACTTCATAGCGTGGACATGTCCACAGTCACCTCTCAGGGACAGAGAACAGACCTCAGCACTTTGGTTTGTTGGTACAGACACAGCATAAGTTTCTTTTAGCAAACTCAATGCCAAACACCTTCAAAATCTGCGCAGGCTTGGATTTAGATATATTCAGGGACATCACCAAAGCCAACCCGCCTAGAGGTCTCAAGACATGCAAATCTTTCAGCATCCTCCAGTGCCCCAGACTGCCAAACATACCCCCTCCAAGGTCAGCATGGACCAGCAGACCCTTCTCACTCACCCATCACCTCACAGTGTCCCTCTTCCCCACACCAGGCACAGCCCTTCCTTCATTTCATGAAGTTGGCTGCATCGATGGAGCTGCTTCCCCTCCAACGGGGGTGCAGCAGGGTGCCCACCCACCCCTCCAACATCACAGAATCACAGAATCACAGAATCTTCTAGGTTGGAAGGGACCTTAAAGATCATCTTGTCCAACCGTCAACCTAACTGACAAAAATAGACACCCACACAACAAACAAGGAGCATCATCACTAAACCATACCTCCCAGCACTACATCAACCCGTCTTTTGAACACCTCCAGGGATGGGGCCTCAACCACCTCCCTGGGCAGCCCATTCCAATGTCTGATAACCCTTTTTTGAACACCTCCAGGGATGGGGCCTCAACCACCTCCCTGGGCAGCCCATTCCAGTGTCTGGTAACCTCATCTTGTGCAAGGAACTGGGTGAGGAGATCTGATTGCAAACACCACCAGAGACAACTTCTGCAAAAGGTTGTGCTAAACTGGTGCTCTCACAGGGGCAGGTGGCTTGCTCACGCACCCACCATGAGATTTGGTGAGAGTGGGAAGAAGCAGGATATTGCAGGTGCCCTGTGATTTACGTTACCTCTCAAAGCTGGAGATGACAAGACGGAGGATGTGACCACCTCAGAAGCACTCCTGAGCCTATTAGTCAAGCCAAAACTTCTGTGCCACCTTTCCTTTTTCTTTCCTCTTGCCACTTGTCAGCTTGGTGAGGTGGAGGTTTTGTTTCATCTTGGGAAAATAGAGATGTGAGCAGTGCCTGCAAACAAAAGTGGGTTTATGCAATTGCAATCTCTGTCAGCTCCTGAAAAACAAATAGCAGTAAGAAAAAGTCACAATATCCCTGCATCTCCAGATGACTGTTTATTCCACATCCGCTGTATCTAAGTATCAGTGACACAGTGTGAAAAACTACTGAACGGAGGTAGGGAATTGCCCTGAAGAAGTTTAAGACCTTATCATCTTGTTACTGATAAATGTATCTACTTTTAAAAATAAATAACCATAAATATAGAAGATTAATCAATGTCAACAATACTTTGTTTTCAACTAGTGTGTTCATAAGCATTCTGAATATGAACAAAACTCTGACTGAGGATTGCACACGCAAGAATTGTTACGCTTCAAACGACAGCAGAGATGCAGCACGATGCAGAGCACTGAGCCTTCCTCCCTGCTCACTCCCCGTCATTTCTTTCTCAGACACTAAGCTGAAATCTGGCAGTGAAAGGATCACATCAACTTTCAAATGTTCAACATCCCAGTTGTCACTCCGTGGCTGAGACTATACGATAGGCAGGGAAGGCTGGTTTAATAAATTCATACTTGCAGTCATAGATCTGCATAACACTACGATGTTTGACAAATACAGCGAGGGTCTCAGCTTTAGAATCAATTTGGTTTGTAAATCAAAAAGAATACCAAATTTGTGCTTTTAGAAACTCAACGAAAAATTTCAACTCACCCAGACGTGAAATTCTGCTTCTGGGTGACTTCCAGAGTTATGGAAGTCAATGGCATCTCTTCCAGTATAAAAGACCAAAAAAAGCATATAACTCAGCCTTTTTTTTCCCAAAACATGGATTCTTAAGAGCACAACATAATGCCAGGAGGCTCTTTATCACCTTGCCCATGTTGCTGCTTTCCCACACTTGTTTGATACATCCAAAGTGTTGCATTGTGTTTGGTGTGTCATTTACTACATCATTATGAAGTCATTAATGGATTCAATTTCAAATCAAACCCAGTACATGACCATGCTTACTGCTGCTATTGAGTTGAATTTACCTGGTGTGGTTCTCCGTGAAACTGTAGAGATTGGATTCAATTGGATTCAATTAGATCCTTCGAAGACGTGCAGAGCAGTATATTATGCCATCCACTTCTGCAAGAATTCACCCTGCTTGGATTTTTAAGGAATTACAGTACTTAGGAGCCTCCAAACACTTACATATAGTGCTGCTCATTAAAAAAGTTAATCATGCACATAGGGACTGCCAAATTGGAGCTCTGTGTGTGAAGTACTAATGGTTTCAGTTAAGAACTCATTGAGTAACCTCTGACATCAACAGACAGACTCCCACTGTCCTCGAGAGGCGTTGGGTATTCAGACAGGAATTCAAATAAAGGGAGAAAATCTACCTTCCTCTTTCAAGGGTTGTGAAGACCAGGGGAAAAAAAAAATCATCATTTCCAAAGTAAAGAAGTATATCCAATCAGTGTTACTGTCTCCTTCTGCAGCATCAAGTATTTGTCAATGTCAAAGCCACCCAATCTAACACAGCAAATATCTAATGTGACAGTTCCTGTAAACTGGTTGTTGCTGGTATGAAGCATTTAATTAAAAGCCACCAAGCTCTAAGTCACAAACTATCTCCATAATTCGTGGCACTGTGCCTGGGTTTTTGAAGCCAGAATTGTCCCAAAATGCCAGTTTCACAGCCAGTTTGGTCAGTTCCTACTTCCATGATGTAAAACTTCTCTTTACCTCTGGCGATTACCGACCGCATGATCAGTAGGGGCTATAAGAGTCCAAGGCTTTTAAACATCACCCTTGTATTATTACAATATATTCTAAAAGTAGAGTTTTAAAAACACAAAAAAGCCCCAATAACCCCACCTGTGTCTGAACTGTCCACTACATGGAGGTCACTCAAATTAAAGAAATCCTGGTTTGATCCCCCATATAGCAGCTAGAAGAACCAGAGTGACCAAAAGGAGCCCTAACAGCCCTGGAAAGGACACATCTCTGCAGGTTCGGGTAGCTGTTGCAAATTAAGCAAACCCCTGTTTATCTAAATTGCACTGAGACCTCTAAATTAAATATTAGCTCAAGGCACTGTGTTGTTTCTTCACCTCCACCATACCCTCTGCCTGATGAGCTCCAGTCTGTGATTCCTGGAGTCACCTCACAAAAACCCATGCTGTAGTAACAGGCCTGTGTGGTAGAAGGATTCGGGTCCTAAGAGTCCTGAGTTTAAAGATCCTGTATGACCTGCAATAGCAATCCAGTAAATCTCTGAAAGACATCACTCTTCAATAGGTACCGACACGGAAGCCTTTCTAAAAGATTATCTTTCTCACAGACTACTAGAATGGCTTCAAAGGAATCTGTTAAAGTGAAGAAAATTGGTATGTGAAAAGCTAATTCTTGACCTAATATTTAAAGAAACGTTTCCATTTGCATCTAGCATTTAATTATCACATACCAGACGTGCATTTATGCTGCACAGACCCATGTAGTCAACTCAGCAGTCACGCTGAGCATCAACTTTCCAGTAACTCAAGCTTCATATATTAGCACCAGGAACTCCTTAGACTTTGACACTCAGTTTCTCTGTTTTAAGCAATGCACTTTGCCTTTCCTCTCATTTTCCCCAACTGCATTTTACAGCTGAGTTGCTGCTCAGACAACAAAAGAAGCAGATCCTCTTCCCCTTTTTGCCCACACCAGGGTCAAGCTTAGTTGTGCTACTGCTGCCAGGCTTGAGGGTGTGCATGGTGGTGGCAACTCCAGGCAGATGGAGAGCAGACCTCTCCCAAAGGCACCGATCACTCTCCCGTTGCTGCTGGTCAGTCAGGTTTACCAAGCCCAGCTTTTCAGACATGTCCTCCCATTCTCTTCACCCCCAGACTCTTCCCATTTGGGGCTGCAGCAGTTCAGGCCCCTCTATCAGGGGAGCAAAGTTCAATATTGCCTGCACTGCTGGGAAAGTTGGGTCTACCTCCAAATATTACAAAGTAGGGGTATTCATGTCAATAACATTTAAAATAAATGTGTGATTTACATAATTAATGGGACTTCTAGATCCATTAAAATCCTCTCTTTGATTATCAATCCCTTCCAGCTACACCACTATTCAGAATATCCTCTATTGAACGTTATTCTTTTCCTTTCAAAAGAAACTGAGCAAGATTCCTGAGTTCTGCAGAATCCGAACTCTGGTTAAGTATAGTGTTATGAACTTATTTACTTACACTATTTTAACTCCATTTATCTGATAAGAAAAATACATTACCCCTTCAAACATACAAGGCACTTAAGGTTAAAGAAGTATTGAAATGCAAAAAGATGAGAAAAAGAATTAACAGGGCTGAACCCAGTTAACACAGTGACACTTCAAGGTTATTAATGCTTCTTCTGCAAACTCTTTCTGTGAGCCGGGTCATTAACTTGTCTGATATTTATGGATTTCCTTCCATTAAGAGGACTGGCATCTCCTGCTGTTGTAGGGCCCATGACAATGGCTCTTTTCCAGAAGTCCTTTTCCAGGGAGCCTGGTGAAGCCTATGAAACATCTTTTTAATCAGATGTAGCTGTTTGTTGTCCTCTTTTTGCTTATGGAAACTGAGGCACAGAGATGACACAGCTTCCCAAGGGCAGGCAGGTGGCAGCCTGGGCAAGGAGAAATGTCCCTGGGCATCCTGAGTGCCCAATGGCTTAGCCATGAGCTCAGGCTTGCCTTCAAGGCCCTCATGTGGGTAGTCAAGCAGCAGCAGTGCAAACATCAGTGATTTGCTCATGGTAATGCTTTTCTTTTATCTTTCAGGTAGAAGGCGAAAAAAAGCAATACAGGAAAAAAAAAAAAAAGCCAGATAATGTCTGTGAGCCTGTGCTGAAGGTTCTCTCTTCTGGAAAATGAGGGAATTCAGAAAGCTCCGTTTGACCTTCTACAGGACTGGAAAAGGTTGATGCGCCCCTGGGAGCACAGAGACCCTTCTAAGGGTCTAAGCAGCCCCTTACAAAACATTTATGGACAGGCTGCCACACAAACCAATTTTCACTTGTTCAGGCCTTTGAAATGGAAATAAATCCTTCAACCTCTGTTGCCAAGGGTAGAGCGCTTACCAGCCTATGCCTCTTGGAAGTGCATAGCCTGTGTTAAATTGCCCCCTAGAGGAGACAACACAGATGCAACAGAATGAAGGGACAGAAGCCAATTTTAACATTTTTTTTTAAAAGCAGCAATAATATCACAGTGGTGCCATATTATTCTTTCAATAAATCAGGAAGGGAATTTCATCGTCCAATCACCCTCTGTTCTATTTTGCTTCAAGGGCATAAAAATCATGTATTACAAAATAAAATTATGTTGTAGTTTCAATCTTCATTGATCAAAGGTGGAGTCCTGTTTTTGAGACAGGGAGCTGCACTCTCCACTTATAATTAGCTTTAAGGAGAGCAGAATGAGTTCTTGATTAGAAATGGATTGCTACTGATCAGTCGACTCCTTCTCTTGTTTCAAGTCTATTCAATTCCAAGGTGGCACTTTAAAGCTTTAATGTGCCCTCTTACCATGCTTAATTGATAGGCAGCTTCTGCAAAAAGTATGCCCTAGGAAAAAAACCTCATTAGCTGTTGCAGCCCTTTGCTCTTGTGACAGGAATTTGATCAGATTTCTTTAACTTTTCCATTTTATGAAAAGTTGCCTTTAAATTTGAAATAATGGCTATACCCCTCACATAGACCTTTTCACCCTTACCAAGCCTGCCTACCAATGTCAAAAAGAAACAAATATAACGATATATCCCAGGAGTAAAGTGTGTGTTATCTGTTATGATAAGGGACATTTGCTTTCATTAAAAAATAAAAATAAAAATAGCAGATTAAGTTACATTTTAGCTTTCTGTAACGCTAGTTCCCTGAAAATGCAACACGCAAGAGCAAGAATTTGGGTGAATGGAGACAGACCAAATAAAGAAGAGAATTTAAACAGCCAAGCATCTGGAGGAAAATTCATCCTTACTGAAAGCCTATTGCTATGCATTTATATCAGAGATTAATTTGGCTCCTTTTTTGGGAAACCACGAAGAGTTATATCATCACATAAGCTAAAACAAGGCATTAGTCCTAATTTCTTATATGAGGTTAGAAAACCTGTTAATCCTTTAATGCAGTATTCTGAAAAAAAAAAGGAAACCAAAGAATTCTGGCCACTACAGCTGTCAAGATGAGCAACACATGGCTGTTTTACCAAAATAACAACAGCAACATTACTGCAAATTGCAAAGGAACAGACTGAAAAAAACAATAGGAAGCTGGAGAATCTAAGGTCTCTGGTATGATATAGCAACATAAGAAATTACCTGGCTAACCTTGATACCTTCCCCAGGCACCTGCCCTGCCCCTCTACTGTTCTCAAGGCAGGGAAATCTGATGCACTATTAATTAGTTCCCAAATTGCTGTAAATTTCCATATGCAGGTAAGGCAATTTCTCTTTCGATTTACCTTAATATAAGGTAAGCTGAATATATAAGATGAAAATATAAGCTGAAAGTCCAGGGAAAACATAATGACATCCTTTGTACAGGCAAGGAAAATCAACTGGAATTACACTGATTTAAATTTTATGAGTAATTTCTGTGTTGACCATTAAAAATGGAAGTTACAAAGTTAATTACAGTAATTATTTCTGTGTGCATGTGTCAGCCAGCTCCCCCAGTATTCATGTGTGCATCCCATCAGGGTATGTCCAGTTTGCTTAAGTATTTTCCATCCTGACCATCTTCCACCAAGGATAAGACATCCTTGCTTCAGACTTTCCCCCAATTTCTGCAGTCTGGGATTAGTTGCAGCTAAATTATGCCATCCCTTTATTTGGGAACAAAGACCTTTTCTAAATTGCCCACCCCCCGATCTATCTATGTGAGGAGAGGAATACATCATCGTGAAACTTAAAACAATAATTCTAAATGTAACTCTAGAGTCCACAGTGTATTCTGAAATAAATGTATTTTTGTAATTAATTCAGTCCCAAGACCCATGGTAACAAAGGGCAGTCAACATCCTTCATAACTGTACCCAAGTATTCACAAATGCTTGAGAGCATATGAACAGTACAGAAAGAGAAATGTAACAAAGAATGTAATTCCATAAATCTGGTGCAGAATACACGTTACCATCATTATTATGATGCATGAGAACTGTATAATAATTTGATGGGTGCATTTCTAGAACCATATATAGTATCACTCTGCTGCCTCTACACATTACAGACAGAAACGGTGTATTATTATGGGGATGAGAAAAATGAGTTAAGGCGTACATTTTACAAAGCATTAAAATAGAACTATAATATAAAATCAATGTGCACTACTGCAGAAAACGCATAGTAGGAATGATTTAGGTGTACCCGTGACCTTGCTGTAAAGTTATCTCAAGTTTCCACACAGGCTAATTTGAGTAAGAACATCACATTGCAAAAATGGAGTTGAGTTTTATTTGAGACATTTTATCCAACCTTCTGCTTTTAGGAACACATACGTTGATGCCTACCATTCTGCAATATGAGTACCCTTCAAAATCTTTCACAAAATATTGTGTGAAACACTGCTGGCTCTTTCACTGTGCTTGAGTGGAAGCAGTTGTAGCACAGCAACTCATCTCTCCATGCTCTCGATCTCAGGTTCTTGGGGATCATTATTGTACTGATTATTTGGCATTCTTTAAATTCTCTCAGCTAAGTAACCAAAAGAGCATAATTACCTCCACAAAGGGAGAAAACAGTGAAATTGTGGGAGATATGTGGGGATCTGGAGTTATGCCACCCCTGCACTTCTACCACATCAGATTCAGCAACCATCACCTTGGTGGGTTAGCTGGGTTTGCTTGCTGGTCTGACTAGAAATTAACCCTACCAAAGAGGGGCTTTTTTTACTTAATTGAGGCATGACTGGACCAGTACTAGGGCTGACACCAGAGAGGTGGTGGGAACACGCGCTGAGATTGCAGGGAGATCAACATCCTGCAATTAGACTGCTTTTAGTCCATCATGAAACTGCAGGACCAATGTACACGGGGAAAAACAACAGCTCTAAGCACTGAGGAGGTGTATTGCTCTCATTCAGGGACTACGGGTAAGGATTTCAGTTCCTGAGCCATGGAGTCTCCCATCCACAGCTGCTTCTCATCCTCTGGATCTCCCCACAAGGAGGAACTCTCTGAATTAGAGTACCATAGGTCCTGCCTTGCACCAGAGTAAAGTTTGGTTGCTTGCTTGAAACAACTACAGATCACCATGATAATGGGGCATGACAACAAAATATCTGTGAAAAGAAAACGACCTACCCAAATTAGCTATATGTGAGGGTTTTTCTGACCTCCATGTAAGGATAATACCACCACAGTGAGGATAATTAAGGATATTATAGATACTACTAGTACCCTTAGAGCAACATGATATGGAAACACATGAGAAATCAAGACCTATGATTTGTGATACTTATCATTCCTTTTTCTTTTTGGATAATGGTCAGATCCAGGAGGGAATCAGCACAGACTGTTCAACAGCAGCATGAGAGGATGTGCTTGAAAGGGACAACAGCAGTAGGTCAGCTGTAAATCACACAGACTAACAAACCAGCCAGCAGTAGTAGCTCGTGGGTACTGGGCATTTCTAGATGGGCAGAGCAAATCTGTTCTGATGTCAGAGATAAGCCACATTTCATCACCTTTCCCCTTCACTGAGGGAAATCAGAAAGAGCAATAACAGGAAATATTCAGTTACAGAAACGTGTCTGAAACAGAAATGTAAGGACTGCTAACAGGAGATGTTTGCGGAGCATTTTGTAAACAATCTCTTGAATCGCATAAGAAAGTAACACATCAAAGCTTGTAAACCTCTGCATATGCTTAGCTTACAAAGAATAAGTGTGAATGACTAAGTGCATGCTACTCAACTTCAGCTTCCACCCACTGCATTCTCCCAGTGGCAGGAATGTAAATACTAGGATATACACCACTGTGCTGTGCTGATGCTATGGGTAGCACGTCCTTATCTTTGCAGCAAAGTGTGAAATGACCTTGAGATGCTGAGATTTGCCCCCTCAGTCTGTACCACCTGTCAGTCCCCTTTCACTCCCCTCACACAGGTCTACTCCCCATGTCCAACTGGGGTTCCGTGGAGCTGGGCTGTGCAGTGGTCCTCTTGTTTCTAGGGCAGCTCTGCCCTGATGATACCCAGAGTACCATGAAAGGCTTCCTGGACCTCAGACATACCTTCCATAGCAAGAATATTCTATTTATTTATTTTATTTGTTACCCCTGCAACCAGTTTTGTCCAGGTCAGCACTTATTTATCTGACCATCAGAGAACTGTTTATAGCTATGGGGTCTATATCTCTACAGAACTACAGTTGTACCACACAAAGATAAACAGAAGCAAAACAAATTAACCACAGACACCCGGTCAATTAGAGAAACTGCTGTCACAGCTAGAAATCTACAGATGTGTCAAGAAAAGCTCAGACAGAGCAAACCTGACAAACTGCAGCCCCGCTGCCTCGCACATTCAGTACAAAGCTCATGGTTTGTTACAGCCATCCTGTGCCGCATGGATGAGGCTCTTATTCCTAGATCCATACACTCTGAATCCTGGTTTTCTCCCTTTCCTCTGGAAAAAGAAAAAAAAAAAAAAACGCACTTAACTTCTTTTCTGGGAGCAACTCTCTTGCCCGGTGCCTGCTGATATCTTGCCCAGCTAGTCCCACCATCTAGAGAACGATGGCAATGGGATCACCACCCATCCATAGCCACACAGAGGCTTTTAGCCAGCGTGTCCCCACACAGACTCCCTTCCTGAGAGGCAGAATGAAAGAAAAAGATCAGATTCTCATTCAGTATTAATCAGAACAGCTTCCCTGAGATTAATGACAGCTGAATTTACGACAGATGTGAGAACTGTTAATAATCCTTTTGTTCATGTACAGCAGGAATTTCCACTTGCAATTCTACCTTTAAAAAAAATATATATATAATTAATCACTCTTTGAATCATGTTTGAATTTACAACCAGACAAAAAGGGCAGTTTTCTGGTCTCCTAGTCAGTGCCCAGGAAGGAAATCAGCTCCCACAGGACCACACAGAGGGTTCATCCTCAGTGCCTACACGTTCTCTGACCGTTTGAACTCCTTATGGGACTCCTCAGTGCCTCGCACAGATCTAAGGAGAGAAAGGAGGAGGAGGAGGAGGCAGAGAGGGGTTTTGAACAACACTCCACAGCTTAGTTCTTTGACATTTGGGATTTGAAACCACAGGTTTTCTGTTTTGATTCAGGTATACAAAAAGTCATTAAAAATGTTCAGCTAAAATGGCAGAATGTATGCAAACCTGGGACTGTTTCTGCCCTCAGATGACTCACCTCTTCCCTTCCCATAGTGCCCCAGTTAGCGCTGTTTTGCCAACGAGGAAATTATCCACTCAGTTTAATAATTGTCACGTCTAGGCACGCTAATTAATAACTCCGAGCTGCTATTACAGGCTCAATAGCCTGACATAATAGCCCAAACTTTTGGGTTTCTCGGTTTGCTTATCTCCAAAGCACTGCACGAGGACACTGGAGATCTGTGGATCACACCCATTCCTATTAGAAGTCAATATTAATGTTTAAATATCCCATTAAACAACTCAACTTTCTATAGAGTAACAGTACAGTCACCTGGTAATTGTACATCCTTAATGTCGAGCCCAAACCGCTTTAAGCTGCAGCCTCACTCTTAAGCTGTACCTTCACAAAGCAACTGTGAGACAGGGCACGTTTTCAGTCATTGCAGCAGAATCTGACTTTTAGCACTGCAAGGACTTTCGTATTGGTGTTTCTGAAGTGCTGCTGCTTTGGAAACCAGGGCTAACATTGATATATTGGGGCCACTGATGACTAAGCAACCAGACTGAGTTCATCTCTGCACCCGGATACTAGGGTGATACTGTTGAAAACAGTATCTTTCTCTGGGCAGGAAAATCTTAAATTTGACAAGTGGCAAGACTCCTACATAAGAAGGGGGATAAATGTCCTTGCCCCCTTTTCAGACCACACAGAAAAGCCTTGGACTAGAGACTTTTTGAAGCAGAAAACTACTTGGATTGGGACAAGGATGTGGAAGACTATAATAACAGTATTGAATGACAGACCAACAGAGTCCCAGAGGAAGAGAACAAAGTTGAAAGGAGTAAGGCTTATGTCCTGACCCCATCCCCATGCTTTCACTTCAGATTAATAGCCACTAAAGAATGATACCAGTGCATTTATATACCTATAGTCTAGGGAAGACTACGCTGTGTGAACAAGCCCTAATGTTTTGCTGCCCTAACCAGTGCATCCTCTTGCCCACAGAGGAGATCTCCCCTTTGCAAATACCTTCTGCCACCTGGGAGACCTCAAGGGACCTCAAGGGACTGGCTGATTTCTCTGCCTGTGTAGCAGACAACTGGCTGCCAGAGAAGACCTGGCAGGTACTGCCAGCTCTCCGGTAACTTTGGCCTGAGAAAGGACTTATTGCAGATAAATCAATAAAGACAGATTAAGAGCCCTGCCATGGGAGACTTGCAGGCCAGGTTAAAAACTTAACTGAATCAATTGAGTTGATAGAAGAACATTTTTTTTCAAATATTTTCTTTTTCTGTCAAGCAGAAACACCTAACCTTTCCAACAATATTTTAAGATTGCATTAATGGTATCTATTAAAAAAGCTATAAATTGTAATGCATTTTAACGTTTTAATTGATCTTGATAAGTATTGCAGTTAAAATGCCTGGCATTTGAAATGTAAGAGGGGACAAACACAATGTACTAAAATCTCTCTGCCATTAAAAGTGATACTATTGATGTTATGGATCTGTTGAAGTTAATAGGAGGCACATCCAATACTGAACAGAGGTAGAGAGGTTTAACTCTTTATTGCTACAGCTCAGTTGACAAATGATTGTTGCTAAGTTGTTGAGACTGGTTATTCCTGGACAACATCAGCCTCAGCTTGTCCCCACGCTGCCTTCGGTGTCACAGGACTCTCCCCCTGTGCTGCACCATGCCATGTGCACCAGGAGCTGCCTGTGCAAAATGCCAAGTTTTCCTCATACAGCCCAAAGACAGAGTGAAAAAGCTTCCATGCAGCATTTGTGCTTGTAACACTGCTTTATTTTATTCTCCTTACACCTTCAAGGTGTCATGAAAGCAGGAGCTGATGTGAAAGCGGTTGCATCCAGAGTGGCTGCATATTTTATCTGAAGTCATTACATAGATCCACGGGCTGCACCAGTCCACACAACAGACCTGACACGGCAGTTTCAGGATGACTGTATCCACTGATTCGGGGTTGCAGAGAGAATGTGAGATGAATTGCATTTGAGACCCTTAGAGTAACACAAGATAAGAACTCTATTATGAAAAAGAGAGATCAAAAGTTACTAAAACTCTTTCTTAGTTGTCCTGATTCAGTGGAACCAAAATGGGGAAAAAAAAAAATAAAAGAAAAAACCCACAGTAAAAATTGATTTGCTTTCTCAAAATGGCAGGGATTGTGTGATTTTTCTGGATGGCTGATCTTTCCTAGATTCCTGTTAACTCACTGACCAATTTTGACCAAACCTGACAGAGGCTTATGAGCTCCTATTAAGTTCCTGCAAGTTTTCCTGGACTTTTCAGTCAAAGGAAAGAGACTGCAATCGTCCTTACTTGAAGAAAATGCAAGCACTACACAGCCTTTTGGTCTGCAGTGCAGCCATCAGCCCATCACTCCACACCAACACACCTCCAAGCCAGCCAGAGCACGTCACATCTCTCTCAGACAGCAGATGTGATGGGAACTGGGTTTGTCTGCCATGGAAGAAGGGATATACGGGCCTTATACTGCAATCACAAATAAATAGAAATTAAAATAAATATAAATAGATAATAATTAGATATAATAAATAATTGAAATAATTAATTACAATAAATTCGCATGGCCAGATTCATAACCAGCATACAATATATTTTCAAATTATACTACTTCCCATGAGTTCCTCCTTCCTTCTAGACTTTGGTAAACATAAGAATGAGCACTTAATAGAAGAAAAAAGAAAAAAAAGAAGTCCTATGATAGGGTCACTAGCATTTCAAATTGATTTCTTGTGCTTTAATATTATTGACCCTTACTGGGGGAACAATTTCCTGGTGCTGGCAGAGGTGGCCTTCTCTAGAGCAGCCAGCCTCTTCAATACGGTTCATTAACAGAGCTAAAAGTCAACTTTTATGATCATCATTTCAGAAATATCCATACTTATAAATCGTTTGCTGTTTCTGAGGAGAAGATCACGCTTGGAAATGAAATGAGCACCTGAAATGAGAATCTCTCACGACTTCATTTGTTTTAGGCAAAATGTGCATTTTTAAACCGGATTTCTTTGGAGAAGTAACCAATACCAGAAAGTTCAGTTACATTCAATATTTTTCTAAGTTACTTTACAAACACTTTACCTGCTTTTAATCTTTCCACACTTGTCTGCCTGTTTTATGAAGTAGTCAGGTATGAATTTACAGATCTGCTGGGCCGTAAAATAAAAAAGCGGTGTCATGAAGATAAAGTGCAGTGCAAGAATCCACAGCACATACTCACACGCCTTTAATGCCAGCACTCCCCATAGTCCTTATTTTAGTACTTTATATTTCTCCTCCCCCAGATTTTCCCCCAAGGGGCTATCAAGTAATTTGCTGCACTAGATGATGCTGATCCTTCTTCTGTTCCTCACTTTCAGCATCCCAGATCAAAAGGGTTGTGAGAGAGAGATATCAGACCTCTTGGTCAAAGGGAGAGTAGTTTAAGAAATTGGTGGTGAAGCTCATAATGATCAAAAGAAGCGCTGGGGTAAGAATAAGGGGTAAGAAGCATGGGGGAGGATCACCAAGTGCACCTGGACAAGGCTCACATATAAAACTCTGCCATCTCCCGCTGGAGACTTGCCAGGCCTCCCTCCTCCCAACTCTACTCCTTATTCCACTGCTTACATTTTCTGTTTCCTACAGGAAACAGAGACCAGAACAGCCTTCACCAGGAGAGGGCTGCTGACTGAAAATCAAAAGTGCGTTCCACTTACACAAAAAGAAAGTGAGGAGGCTAAAAGTGCTGTTAAAATCTGTTTCCCCATGGAAAAGCTTTAGACCATATCAAATAACTCTCTCCAGGTGAAGGAAATGTAAGTATTTGAACTGAGACAATTAGCACAGTGGACTTTGGGCTTTGTGTGTTTATATTTCCCTTTAAAAAGTAATTAATTATGGATTATATTTGTATTTTTAAATGTACAGAAAATTCTGGTTTACAAGTCTAGATATTCATTTACTGTGCTGGACGCTATAAAAAGCTGTTAAAACCTTTCTGAGTGATCAAGTGAGACTTTGATCCCAACAGCTCAGAGGCCCTTGGGTAAACTTAAAATACATTTATTCTTGTGTAAGTCACTAGAGCGTGCAAAGCATTGACAGCATGACACACCAGGCAGGCAAGAACGAGTGGGTAAGGGAAACTTAAGTGAATGGAGCCTTGACATTCTACTTCAACATGTGTGGGTGTTGGCAAGTATAATAACTTTAAATTTCATTCTCCCTTTCTGTAGTTCCTTTTAGTGAATTTACTATGGTAGGCAAAAGGACTCTCTGTTTCCATGAGATAATGCACCTGAAATCCCAAAAAGTTGTCTGTAGACCCCAAGTTTCAGTGCAATTCTGGTTACAAGGACATAAGACTTTTATTTTTACTTCATTGAGATCAAGGGTTAAATTCAATTTTTTCTTCATATATATTTTTCTGGACAAAGCACCAAACCAAGACTGCATGTATTTAGTATGGCCTATAAATACTTATAAATGCTTATAGTGGTTGCTGTGCTATCAAAACACATACAAAGGAGTAGCTGCAATTCTATGCTGTTTCATCAAGCACTTCCTTTTACACGTGCTGTTAAGTCATTTAGAAGTGAGGTGGGAGTGCCCTCTTGTGTTTACAGAAGAATGATCTTAATGGCCATCCCACTTAAAATCTCAAAGTGGGGAAAATTTATCCACTCCTGTATCAAGCATCAGTACCCCAGAAAGGCTGTGGGTCAGGCGTACGCGGCTGATCAGCACCACAAAGCAGATTGCTTACGAGTTCAGACGAGGTTTCAGCCTCTTGTCCTGTCATGTGTCGTCTGACAACGTGTTTCTTCTTCACCAGCTCTGCTGCTGCAGCCTTAGGAAGTCTCCCACTGTGCACAGTCCCGTGGCCCTGTCCCACACAGGGTGTGGAGGAACACGGATGGGCAGGAGCAACTCTAAAGGCTGGTCCCTCTCAGCGCTTGCGAGGTGAGTCTTGCCTCTGCTGCAGAAACGTGGGTATAAAGGAAGAACAAGTCACTGCAGGTCCTAGTGTGGTCTGCGGTAACTCGAAGTGGGTTACAGGACTCCTGGAAGGAAAGGATGTGTAATTTCTTGGTCTGCTTCTGCCTACAACCAGTCTGGTGGGCTAGATAAGGTTTTGGAATCCTTAGACGCTCCTAGTGTAATATATATTCATTATTCTAGAGCTGTGTTATCTCTTACTTACACGTAAGAGACAGGCTGCCCAGAGAGGTGGTGGAGTCTCCGTCTCTGGAGACATTCCAAACCCACCTGGACACGTTCCTGTGCAACCTGCTCTGGGTGGACCTGCTTTGGCAGGGGGGTTGGACTAGATGATCTCCAGAGGTCCCTTCCAACCCCATAGCATTCTGTGATTCTGTGACAAACTCTACAATCAAGCTGTGTCACAAACTCCCACCGCAGACCATGGCAACTACTTAAACATGTCAATAAACTGCAAGATCTTCAAGAGAAATGAAACATACCAATTAACATTTCCTGAAGTGAGATCCACTCCTCTCTTCATATCTACTTAAGCAGGACTGAGCGCATGCTTCAGTAACCCAAGTAAAGAAGAGAAAGAAAAATTAAGAAAGAAATGTGACAAAGCAGTTGTTTTTAATGCTGTGTTGGCCCAAGGAACTAGCATAGTTTGATGTAGATTATCTGACACTTAATGACAGCATTAAGCAGCACTGATGAGCTTCCTTCTTCAATACTGCTTTAAAGTTTCTTTTTCGTTTTTATGAAATAGAACACCATCATCAACAGATATTTTAGTTCAGGTGATACAACTTAGAGCACACTGTGGTAGCTTCTGAAGCTCTCTTTGCTTTCCATTTTTTCAGAGGAGCAGAGAATTGATCCACAGCTCCAGTTGCATTCTGCAGAAAGGCTGTACCATGCCGAGTCTATGGATCAGTAACATTTTATCAGCTGGCTCCGTAGGCAGTACGCCAACAAAAATCTGCTGGTGGACTCTTTCTCATACAGGTGCAATGTCAGGAACTTCCAGATGGGCTAAGAAGGATGCCCACAGGTAGAAGAGGCAATGTCAAGACTGAAACACCTAAGACACATACAAGAAACCTAGGATTGTATCTCCTATACATGGTGTAGGAGAAGATGAATATGAGAAAGCAGGTATGTGCTTCCTTCCACTGGCACCAAGTGTTCCACACACAGTGGTTCAGAGATCTTGACAGAGAAGGGATTTCATTATCTGGTAGGCATACGATCCCTCCAAGGAGGATGGGAGTACTCAACATGTCTGTATGCAAACAACATTTTCCACCTTGGACACAGCCCTGGTGCAGAGCAACCGGCACCAGCCAGGGCCACACAATAACTTTGTCAACTATGCCAGCTCCTGTGGGGATACTCAGCTGCATTACAGCAAATGTTAATGGTCTGCACTGTGCATGCAGCTACCGGGGTCACTCACCAGCTTCTCCATCTCCATCTGGCATCCTGACCTCCCCACCATGGGCAGTGAGCTACTTGCCTCTCCCAAGACCAGGTAATGGCCAGACCGTTTTATGGCTTCCACCTAGAAGATGCTCCAGATGAGGCTGAAGGTCACCCGCTCTTCCCTGGTGGCCTGCTCTCAGATCTGATCACTCTCTGAAAACTCCCCCAGGGTTGCTTTTTGAGAAAGAATAGAGCATCTCAGCAAGTGCACGTCCTGGTTATCCATTTGTGGCTCCTAAGAGGGCCTGGCTCGGGGATCACAAAGGATGCTGGTGAGAGCGCACCCTGAGACTCTGGCAGCAGCTGGAGATCAAGGAACACCAGGGGATTTGTGCCTGTAACAGACCCCTAGCTGAAGCTTCATACCACAAATTCTCTACTCTGCAAGAGCCCTGCATTTAGAAACACCACGTGCTCCTTACCTCTGGCAGGGCAATTGCTTCTTGTCACAGGAACCAGGTAAATAAATCTCATCTGCCTATTAGCTGCGTGTTCTGTAGCCAAGCAAAGCGTGTTCCTGGTGCTGACAAGGAGTGGCAGCCTTGTCCCATATTTTCCCTACACAGCATATGTAAAATTGAGGACCTCAAAACAGGATGGCCTTGTCTTACTCTACTGTCTGCTGTTACCAGGCAGAGAGCTCCTATGCAACTTCTGAAATGCCCAGGTCTTTCCCCCTGTTGCCTGGAGAGCCTGAGTTTTGAGGAATACCCAAGAGAGCACAACCAGGCAGAGCAGGTTAGAATGTAGGAGGGCCTTCAGCAGGAGGTACCTTGTCCAAGTACTTTGATGGCAGCAGAAGGACGCAACCCCACCAGCATCAGCAGCCCAGCCATCAGCTCCAGTCCGGAGATTCAGGACAGGGGACACGTGCTTATGTACAGGAGAAGAATTTGCAATACTGTGTGTTCCCTCCTAGGAAGTCAGCAATACATTAGTTTACCTTCTCTTCAGGTTTACAAATAATTTACACTGCATTTTGGAGGGATCAAGCGTGAGGTTTCACATCATACTTACAACTGCCAAGTACTAGCTGCTGTCAGGGGACATCGTCCTGCTCGACTCCTCCCCAGCCCAGGGTGTGTGCTCCCACCACTTCCCTTCTGTTAAATCTCGTGGTTAGGTGGTCACAGCGTGAGTCAGCTCAGGTGGCTCATTTGCTAGAAAACTAAAACCGCAAAAAAAAAAAAAAAAAAAAAGAAAAAATTGTTTTCTATTGCACCAGGTTGCTCCCTGTAGCAGCAGCACAATGATTAGCTTGTAGCGGTGACAGGAGAGGAGGGAAGAACAAAGTCACCCCTCTCAGCAGCAGCTCCTAAATTCTACTTAACTGTAAAGTTAAAATACACCTATAGAACCTATAGAAAGTGCTGCTTGATCTCTTCCTGTAGGAGAAGAACTGAGCCACTAAAAGCAAGATACATTCACGTCGCCTGCTAACACACTGTCCTGTCCTGGAAAGCTTGCTATTTTTAAGAACAAGATAACATGGAAACAAATTCTACAATGAATCATTTGAGAAATACCTGTGTCTAAGACTGGACAAATTTTCTGGGCAGCAAATTAATGGAAGATTGTTACATTCACACACACACACAAAACCCTTCCCATCGTCTAGGTGTCTGGGTTTTATATTCCAGAGGCTGGGTGAATGTTCAGGGAAGGATCCCTACATGCTTGTTCTATCCCGGCTCCCCTCCCCAGGCATTTACTTTTGGCTACAGTTGGAGGCAGGATACTGGGGAATGGGGGTGGGTGGACCTCTGCTCTGACCATGTACAGCTGTTCTGATGGCTCTATGATCTCATTCGTCATTGAAAAATGCACTCGTCTTTCTGTGACACTAAAGCGACAAAAAATTCAAAGAGAGAGAGTTGAGGAGAAGTTTAAATAAAGACTTCTGGTCTCTGTACAACATTAAAAATAGGGCCAAAGTCATAAGCTAAAAGAAATTGTTTCTCAAATCGCGCGTTTTGTGATGCATAATGTGAAATGTGGCAAAGTCAGCTCAGGATTTTACAATGAATACTATCTGTTCTGAGAAGGAAGAAATTAAAGCTGCATACAATAGACTTCCTGCTGGGAAGGTGAGAGAGGAGGGGACCTCAGCATCCCAAAGGATGCACCGGTAACAACCCCAAAAGGAGAGATGTGAGTCATCAAAGCTGCAAAGCTATTGGAGAAAATCCAGGAAGCCAGACTTAAAATAGGAACAGAAGGGAAGTGGGGGGAAGACAGAAATAAAGAAAAAGAACAAGAGGAGAAAGAAATCTTTAAAAAAAAGACAAGATAACTTGGAGAGAGTTGCCTGGAGCTGAAAAGCCCTGGAGGTAGCCACAGCATCAGCCTTTCAGGCTGACATACATTTTTGTGGGCCTCAGAAGAGTCAGTCCAGTCCATCCCCATTATCTCATCACCAGCACTCCCTTCTGCCAGTGCTCACACTGTGCAGAAATGTGCAGCTGTGTGGTGAGCTAAATTCAGAAGCGATTAATCTATAAACTTAACGCTTTATGGCAACCAGGCTTATGGTTCAGACTAGCCTTAGGGTCTCCCTGGGGAGGTGTTTGCACCCTCATCCAGACGCCTGGGATACAGGTTAAGGATGCCTGTACCCTACAATCTAACAGAGAGGTGAAGAGTTTCTTCTGCCAAATTACAAAAGCTGGTGTGTGGTAACATTGGAAGGTGCAAGGCAGAAAGTGCACATCGGTACTCCCCCTGCAAAGCTCACAATACAGAGCAGCCCTGGACAGGCCCTCAGTCACCTCATTATTTATATCCTTCTTATTATCGATTGCAAACTAAAATAGTACTCGTTCATGCTTTATGTAATGGACTTTGGACTTAAATTACCAGTCTCTCTATTTTTTCCCCTGAAAAGAAATTCCATTCTTTGAGAGAGTAACCTACGTAAAAGCCCTCCACAGCCTGCTGTAGAGAAGACATAATTATTTAGCACTTAGGAAAGGAATGGTAAGGAGCTGCATTCTTTCTTTAGGGCTAATGGAGTCATGATTAATGGCCGTGATTACTTTGCTTATCTTTAACCCTGATGTCACCAAGGAAGGGTGGCTTAACGTTTTTAGTGCCATGCGGCAAACATCAGTTTTGGGGCTTTTTGAATAGATCACACGGATAGATAACAGTGGTGCAAACTGCTTGCCTCTGCATTGGACTCGATGATCCCAAGGGTCTCTTCCAACCTAGACGATTCTATGATTCTAAAACACTTTTTGGTAAGTTTGGGAGGTGGAGCTCTATCAGGTCCCTGCCTTCACTCGCGAGCACTGCGCTTTATGCATAAACCCTGCAATGCAAAACGCATGAACAGCGCCGGGACCAGAAGCCAGACTCGGCTGCTCATTCCTTTTTACCCCTCAGGGCGCACCATCCCCAGCCACAGAGGACAGCCCTTTCCCGTCTGTTCCCCTCGGAGGGCGGGCAGCCAAGCCCAAGGTCTCCTCCCGCTCAGCTCCCCGGGCCTGCGGTGCGGGCCCCGCAGCGAGGTGTCCGTCCGAGGCCGGCAGCGCCTCCCGCCCTGATCGCCCACCGCTGCGGAGCTCGGGTGCGGGGCCGGCCCCTCAGGCAGCCGAAGGGGAGGCCGCTCCCCCTCAGGGGCGCCGTTCCTCGCGCTCGGCGGGGAACACGTCAGCGGGACCGACCAACGGCTCCCCGCCCGCGAGGAGGGGAGAGGGCGGGCGCGAGGCGGGGCGCGGCCCAACGGCCGCTCCGCGCGCTCGCTCCCCCGCTACGCTCGCGCACCGCACGGCAAGGCGCGGCCCCGCGCGTGGCTCTCTGCGTCCCCGCCCCTCGGCTCGCGGGGGAGAGGGGCGGGGCCAGCCTCGTTCCCACCCCGCAACGTCCATATAAAAGCGGCGAGCGCCCCACTCGACCTCTCTTTTCCTGCGGGGCTGGTGTGGCGGAGGGTAAGGCGGCTGTAGCGTGGGCAGCTTCCCCAGCCCTGGGCTTCGTTATGTGCGCTTAGCCGATCGGGGAGGCTCGCCCGCGTAGCGCTTGAGGCTGGGGATGACGGGGTGCGGTTCGCCGTGCGTGTAGGGCTGGGCCGCAGCCGCGGCGTTAGCGCCCCGTTGCAGCAAAGGGGCCGGCGGGGCCGGTTCGGCGCCGGAAGCGGTGTCCCGCGGCGCGGGGCACGCCGGGATGGGCGGCGGGTCACCATTTTGCCCTGGTGCGGGCGGCGGCCGGCGGGGCCCTCCCGAGCCTGCGCCATTTTGATGTGTAAGCGGCCCGCCCGGCGGCGGGGGGGTGAGGGGCGCCGTGAAGGGTACCCTCGGGGTCTGAGGGAGGAATGGTGCCCGCCAGACGGGGCTGGGAACAGCCCATTGCCAGGGCGAGGCGGCCGGTCGCTTCGCACTCGGTTGGCGTTTGGATTAGGACCTGAAGTGCTGGCTGATGGCGGGGAATTAAGTCGGCCTAAACACCACGGTGAGGGTGAGGTGTTTGAGTGAACTCCTTGAATAAGGCGGAGTTGCCTTGGTCGTTTGGCGCTGGGGTGGTTTGTGCCGCCTGTGTGTGTTTCCGAGGGCTCAGCCGTTAGCGTGGTGGGATTGCCCTGCAACAGAACACTCTTTAAAATATAGTCACTGTAAAATCCACATATCGCACCGAGGGAAAAAACCCACCACAATCTGTGCCTGCGCTTTTAATGTGAATAATGAGATTATTTTAACGTTTTAACTACTGACGTTCTTCCTCTTAAATTTTTTTTGCTAGGCAAGGAGACAGCACATTAAGGGGAGATGTATTTATATTTTTTTTAAAAAACACATCACCCCCAAACATCTTGTTATATTAAGATGCCTTTTTAAGATGCTTTTTTCCCCCTGTTACGATGCTAAAGTCATTGAGGTGTATTACTTCTGGAAGAACGGGCAATAAAATAACAAAATAGAGCTAGGATTCCGGGCTCTTATCTGCAAGTAAAGATAAGGAGATGGTTGCGTTTATGTAGGAGGCTGTCGGGTGCATTCATTCCGTGTTGAATTAGCTTGTCTAGTGATAGCCTGAGTCACACGTTAGATAACTGAACAGTAAAACTTTTCAATCTTTACAATCCGTTAGTAACCCTTGGTTATTGGGTGCAATCAGCGAGCTTAACTCGAAATTTTCTATAGCTTAAATTGGTTTTGGGATCAGAAACAAACCATATTTAGTAAGTTCTTTTTATTTATTACATTTATTTCATCTATGTAGTGCAGAGTGAGAAACATTCTTATCGGAACGTGCATTTTTAAAGTATTGTATATCACAAAATGAATACTTTGCAGTGTGTCTGGTTGAGTTCATAGATTTAAATACTTGCTACGTGATTAAAATCAGTGCTTTGATTTAAAGGACTGAAACCTTGAGATGATGAATTCTCATTAAAAATCCTTTGGATTGAAGTTTAAAAGTGGGTACATGCAGTTATTTCTGCAATGATTTCAATATGGTATTTCAAGTGGATTTGACTTGTAACTCCTTTGCTACTTAAAACTGCATTTTTTGCTGCTTTCTAAAAGGCCGCCTGCAAACTTTAAGATGTAGATACTTAACATATTATTGCTTCTGAAACTTGAGAAACTGTCGATTATTACTGTCTTATAATTTATGCGTCTTAGTGACCTGGTAATAAGAACTTGCTGATTTCAATTCTAAATTTGTTTACTGTTCGTTTTTAGGTATGATGGAGAAGAAGTTTTCAGTGGTGCTCAATACATTGTACAGAAGCACTAAGGTAATGGCTCTGGATATCTTAATTTTATTGCTCTAGAAATAACCCTACATTTCTACTGTAGTTCAAGATAATAAATGCTTCCATTTCTTATGTAGATTCTATATTTTTGTGAAAAGTATGGATAGTGTTAAGTGCAAGAGGGTTGTCATCTTTGTATGGCTACTGAGTGGGACAAGGAAAACCAGTTACAGTATGTTGCATTTTCATAGTTGCCACCAAATTCATGAGTAATTATTTTATGCTCTTCACTGAGTCAAGGTCCGCCCTTAGGTCAGTTGTTCTCAGTTTCATTTCTTTTGCTGTGGTATTTAAATAAGCACAAAGACCCACATGATAAATCACTTGGTTAATTTCTGCTAAATTATACTGATTTTGGAGATGATGTGAGTTAGCTGTCTGGTCTTGGGTGTGTTGGAGTTAATGTGAATCTACATACATTACCATATTTGAATATAGTTGAAGAATGATCCTGCAAACTACGGACAGACAGTACAATTGCCTTGTGAATTATTGTGAATAAATGGATGGCCACTCATGTAAATATTTTTGAGGCAGAGGCTTGAATGTCTTTGTTCTTCAGATATTGTAATGGTTGCAAAAGGAACCAAAACCAATTCCGGGTAATTTTTTTTCCAGTGCATACAAAAATTTCAGGTATGGAAGAATGTTCTAGATCAATATTGAATTGTTGTATGAAGAAATGACTTTTAGTGCTTGGTGATTATGTTTCTGACATAGTAACATGAAAGATGATGGTAGACCACAGCAAGAGACATTTTCTACTTTAAAAGACAATTTTTCTTTAATTTCAATTTTAGCCTTCCATGGAAGCACCATCGGAAGTAGAAGAATACTTGGTACACACAAGTGGATTTTCCTGAAAGCTATGTATGTTTTGAATGATCGGTTGGGGATAAATTAATATGACAAATGGATTAGCAAAATATACATATGATCAAATTTGTAGGTGTATCATTAGCTTTAAAATTGAGATATCATTGTATTTCAGGCATGTTTGATGTGGTCTAGAACTCTGTAGGCTGGGGAGTTGGCAAATAGTTTATTTGGGTAACTGTTGGAGGAGCTGGTAAAATGCACTTATTTGAAGTGTTCATACTAAATCTGACAAAGGTTGCCTCAATGGCTTTTAATTGTGAATTTGCACTATATTGGGAAACTAGTATAAGAAACTGTTTAGACCTAGAAAACAAGGGGGGATGTTTGAGACTCGTTAATATAAACAGGCAAATGTAGTTCAGATTTTAATAAACATGTGCATTCATTTTTTTAAAGAGTATAGTTAATAATCTTACCTTTTGGAGATGCTAAGAAATACCTTCAGGACCAAATTTAATTTTACTCCAATGCTTACAACTAGTGGTTGGGAGGAAGGGGGATCCACAAGAATAAAATGTGATTTATCCTAATGGATTGTGCTATATTATGCATGAACATGTTGTAATTGATTTTTTTTTACTTGAATTTCTAGAATGGCATAAACAGTTTCTAATAATGGGAATGTCAGGTGTCCTGATGAAAGATTTCCTAACAAATGTAGAACAACAGAAAGAGGTAATATTTATTGATTAAATGGTTGAAATTTTTTATTAATTGTAAAGTATTCCCTTTTCAGTACATCTGCATATGAAAGACATAAAGCTTATTTTGTGGAATATGTGAATGTATGAATTGTTACAGTTCCAGTCACTGATATTTAAGTGGTAAATCATGATGAAACTGCCAAACCTGATATGTTGATGAGAAACTTCATACGGATCTGGCTACTGAGATGAAACCACTTAAATAATTCTTTGAAAAGTCACTTCATCTTTCAGACATTGTCCCAGTTGGTGTTACTTTTATGACTGTCCCCATCTGCAGGCCAGATGCCAGGTGCTCCAGGTTGTGAATAAGGATGTTGGTGCATTATTTGAAGTCACCTCAGGTCCATGTTGACATGAATGTGTTCTGCTGCAGCAGCTACTGTCTTTAAAGAGCAGAGAGAGGGAAGAGTTAGACCTCTGTAATGATTAAATGTACTTGTGAACAGTTGCTGTGTGTAAGGAGTATTATTTCACTTCTTATTAAAGAAGGGTACCTTTAAATACCTTACTAACTACCAGCAGTTTCTCCTGAAGAACAGGCTTTGTCCCAGTATGTGAAGCTCAAATATGTGAGTGGAACTTGTTGTGCAGCAGTGCTGCCTATTTTCCTGTTGCTTGCAGGAGAATCATAGAGGAAAAATAAAGTGGTCTGGATGCAGCTTCTTATCTACTGCTTGCTTCTTGGTGGATTTTAGCTTCTGGAATTTTTAATGTTTTGATAGAAGCTGAGAAACAGGTATTAGCTAATTTTCAGAAAGGAACTTTTGGATTCTGATAGGAAGGGGGAATTGCAGTTTTTCAGTTAGTTCATAGCCAAGTTGAGCAATAGCTGGGCAAGGGAAGAGAAATAAATCTTTCTGTGGCATGACTACACTTCTAAGGTAAGTTTCTCAGAACTTGCAGAGTACTGATATTAATCCATCACATGTTTAATGATGCAGTTGGGTCTGTATGAGAGACTAAATAGATGGCAAGTTGTATTTTGAGTGGTGAAAGAATTTTTCTGAACTAATCTCTCTTTTTTTTGTACAGGTAAATGGTCAAAAATACAGGAATGAATGTTTTTAGCTTATTCAGGTATGTAATTGAAAAGCTTTAAGCATTTTCTCATTTTAAGTCTGAAGGGCTTACAGTTTGGGGATTTTTTGTATAATGACAGTTGTTGATACACTTAATACAGTAATTATCAATTGTTATGATAAGTTGACACAGTAATTAATTCTGTACAGTCAGAATTTAAGAAAACTTGTTCCCTGAGGCACAGTGTGTGCTGATAGCAGTGCCTGAGCTTGGATCACTTTCAAACCTACATGCAAAGCTTTACATAAGGGTACATTATTATTGAAATATGTCAAAGGGCTAGAGAATGTTTAATTTTTTATTGCAATTAGAAACCCTATAGGTAAACAGTACATTTCAAATTAAATTTGTTTTCTGTATTGCTTTTGTCTCATCTGTGATGATCCTATCCCGAACCTGAATTCCTTGTTGAAAAATCAAATACGGATCCGGAATCTGAGACGAGACCAAAAGATTTGATTTAAATTTCCTGAAAAGTACTTTCATGTCTCTGGGGTTTTAGATGTTGAGTTTTTTTCACAGAAATGGTAACACCTTAATGTATGCAAAGTGTTGTGTGCTTGCTTGAAGAATTAAAATTTCTCCCTCAAATGAATGGGTTTCTTAGACCTTGTTCTCTTTTTCCAGTGACAAATGTGGACAATCTGTAAATGGAAGGATGTAACACCTGAAGAGTTCTTGTGGCTTGGAGTGGGACGCCATGTTTTTAAAAGCCTGCTGAAAGAGCTGCTGCAATTTTGTTTAGTGGATACTGTTTTCAGAAACTGTGTGTGAATCAAAAATCGCTGTCTCTGCCTATTTGAAATAGCACTTTTCCAAAACCATTGAGCTGCCCTCTGTAGGAAGGATTGCAGTGATATTAGGGAAATGAATGTTGACCTGCAATATGCGGGAAAAACACTGAGTATTTGCCCTTCTAAAATATCATAAGGGTGGAGAGACTTGCTGATACTGAAGAACTGTAAAAACAGTTGAACTCACAGGTAGGCCCTGTAAAGACAGAGAAAGCAAAATGGGGACACAAATTCAAACCAGCGAGTCTGCTTTTTGAGGGTGGTGTTATCCAGGAGGTGGGAGGAAGCAGATGAGGTGATGGTGGGATGGAAGCACAAACAAAAGGCAAGGTTGCATTGCCATCTGTATCTAGTGAGGGAGAGCAGAACTGGGGGTTTGAGGGCTGCCACTTCAGCATGGAAAGATCACAACACTGGAGCTGCCCTTTGAGGAGTACTCCGGCAATGTCACCTGCTTGCTGGGTGAGGAAAAGAGGTCAGCAGTGGGAGAAGGAAGGGAGTACACACGTTGGAACTTGTGCTTTGAGCAGTCACTTCAAAACTGACTGTGCTGTATTGTGGTTACAACATATCTGCTGTGTTCAGCAAATTGGCACTCTGCCACAGAGGAGCTGAGGGGTCATAAATTGGTCACCAAGTAAATTGGATTTTAAAGACAAATTCTTATGTATATAAGATGCAACCTGCATTAAAGCATGACTCTCAAACTGAGTTGTCAGGAGTGCTTTAAAGAAGGAAGAAACCCAAAAACCACATGGTATTTAAAAATTGATAGAGCTACAGTTACTGAATCATTTCAAAATGTACCAAGATACTGAAAAACAGAGTACTTTGTAGTCTGCAGCCAAAGTGACAGCATTGGATAAAATAATTATCTGTCTGGCTACTAAAATGTACAGTAAGGGTCTGACGAAATCCAGGAGTGTGTTGGCTCACTGAGCATGTGCTGGGCTTGGGTTGTTGGTAGTAACTGGCTGCTATGGCTAAGGGCCGCTCCTTTTCAGCAAACAGCTGTGTAAATCATGTTGAATGTTTGGAATCTGCAGAAATTTACTACAGAGCAGCTTTCCCTTCGTTGCTTTCAACAGGATTTATTATTTCTGTTAACGAATGTTGCTGATGAGAGTAGGTATTTTCCGTGTTCTGTACGTGTTCTTTCTTGAATAAAGATGAGGCTGTGAAAAACCCGGCTGTTGCACGTCAGGTCTGTAGTTGCACCATGATGTTCCTTGACAGCTTGTGCTCCATGAGAGCTACAAAAAGGCAGGGTGGCCTTGCACCGACTGGTACAGCTCGTACTGGCACATCGTATTCCACATTGTGCTCGAGTGACTCCTGGACAACATGGACTCTGTTAGTGATTATGCACCGCAGAAGTGGGAAGGGACCAGGCTCCATCCTGTGCCCACTACAGTAAGCCAAAAAGTTGCCAACCCGAGCTAGGTCAGTCTTCTGGGGTTAAAAAAAAGATGAAGACCAGAGAAATGGGTAAATGCAGCAGCAATATTTGGTAAGTACTTGTTAGATACTCTAAAAGGATCTGTATGTGACTTGTGTTGCAGGGTCAGGTTATGATTTAGAGTGTAAAGGTATCATCTTTTTGGGCTGACACATGAAATATGGAAGCTTTTGAGGATTGGGTAAAACTAGTGAGAATTGCTTGCTCTTGTGATTTCTGGGATCAAATAAAACACTAAGATTGTGGGTGGTTCTTTAGGTACCCAAAGTACTTCACATCAGTCTTGTTCTGTATGTTCTAAAATACTCCTTGGGGGTGGTTTCTGATCTAGGAGTGACAATACTGGATAAAGGGTGCCAGAGAGTGATGTTACCTGGTGTATTGGGTGGTGGAGGCCTGTCTGCAGGAGCAGTGTTCAATAAGAGATGAACCCCTTTGCATAGAAAAAGGTAGATGTGGCCACTGCTAAGGCATATTGGCTGCAAACCCTTCTGTATGAATGTTTCCGTGCAATAGGGCTGCAGAAGACAGGCAAAAATGAAAAAAGTGTATTAGTAGTAGTTAAGATGGAAAGAATAATACTTAGAATGGCTTTTTTTGCTTGGTGGGAGGGGATAATATGTTCATGAACCACTTGAGGATTTAGTTCTGGTGTGTTTCTTGAGTCTGGCAAGGTGTTTTACACAGCAATTGAGATAAGGTGGTGTAGTTGTGAAGAGTCATTGCGTGACATGTTTGGAACATGGGGCAGAAGTACTTCATTAAACTTCAGTTTTACATAACAGCTTGCTAGATTTAAAGCTTTAAATTAAGATTGTGCAGTGAACAGCATGAAAGCACTTTGCTTTTAGGTGTTCTAAATAGTCTGAAATCTTGTACTAATCATTAGTGTTCAACTTTAGGAAATGGATGGCTGGACAAACTTTGTTCTGGAATATTGCCATGTATAGGCCCTAGTAACTGGGCAAAACCAGAGCCTTTCTTAGAGTTAAATGACCGATGGGCTTACAAGCAAGAGGAGTGAGTGTTCTGCCAGCCACAAAGAAGATACCAGAGTAGCTCTGCATAATTGCTTTGCTTCCACTAATGAGGTCCTGGTTAAGGTGGGAGGAGGTTTTGTCTGTTGCTGAAGAACTTGTCTTGCCGGTGGAGGCTGTAGAGTTATAAGCAGAGTTGCAAGAGAGCGAAACCAAGCCAGCAGTGGTTATCTCACTGCTGTGTGAGTGTGTTTGCTGGTGTGAAGCCTGCTGGAAGGAAACGGGTCCCAGAGAACAGAAAATTGAGTGCAAGTTTTGCTCTCAGGGTACCAACCTGCAGAGAACTGCCTGGGCTGTGGTGACATCCTGTGTCAGCTTCAGTGGCAGTTAAAACTGTGTAAATTTGCCATGTAAAGCTTGGGTATGAGATTCACTGATCAAAAAATAGGCATTAAATTACAGCTGTGAGAGGGACTCCTTAAGACAGTCAACCACGGACCCAGCAGAGCGAGCAAAGCAGAGTGTTAGACTTTGCCCAAGGAAATGTATTCTCCGTATTGGAGAGTATTTAACCCAGACTTGGGGTCAGTAGTTTTTCTGCACACCCCCTCCCACAGGTCAGAGGACAAAATTTGAGTTATAATCCAGAGAGTGAGTGAATTTAACAGATAAATGGTAGTTTCAGGTGAGTGGGGTAGAGATGGAGGCCTTCATATGCTATGGAAATGTATGTGCCAAATGATTTACATTCTCTGTACTTTGTTATTAGAACCGGTATTACATGCATTTTTGCTTGTCTTGCCCTTGTCTGTTTCCCTCAGAGGATATAAACTGGAAAAGCAGAATTAAAATGATGAGTTCCACTTTTCTTTGAAACATCATGTGGCTTTTTAGTTGATAGTCCAGTTGAGCTATTGGGGCGATGGAGACAGCACTTCTCTGCCATTGTCTCCAACTTCCTGCAGGCTGGGGAGGACAAAGTGGTGTTTGATGCTGGGAAGAATGGCTGCATTGAGGGGGACAAAATCTGCCTCGCTCAGTATTCTGTCTGAGGAGGAGCAGTATAAGGAACAGGAGAAGTATAGAGAGCCTTTCCAGCACTTTGCTTTGCTTGGGAATTTCCCGAGGAGATTTTCACTTGTATTTGAACACTGCTTGGCAATTGGGACCTATCTCCCTTTAAAAAGATAAGAAATGTGAATGTTACGTGGGCTGTAAAATAGATGAAGTAGTAGGGTGGGGAGGGGGAGCTTAGGAGGGAGCTGAAGTAAAAGCTTTTTTATTGAAGCCAATATCTCTTTCAACTCTCACATTAATGAAAACAGTGATAAGTGGAGTCCAATTAAGATCCTGGTGCTAGGACAACTTTACTGTTTAACTGAGGTGTGTTGGAGGTGAAAATTTGAAGTATTGATGTGTCTTCTTGCATTCAGTACCCCTGAGCTACACTTCAGGCTTCTCACCACTGGTTTTCTCCCTGCAATTGGAATTCTGAAGGAACATTGTCCCAGCAATGACAGTACTAGTTTTATGGTTGCAGGTGAGGAGTGATTAAGATCTGTCCTAAAATAAAGTTCATAAAGGTCAGATGTTATTTTATATATGTGAAAAGAAGCTAGAAAGATGGACTGAAAACAAATGCTTAGACCTTATTTTGAAACTGCTAAGTTGATTAAAAAGCAAAGGTTGTATTTTTAAATCACCTTAAGATCATTGAAGAGGAGGAATACGGTGATTTAATGGTACCTGTGTACTTCGTGTTACCTTGACAAAATAATTTGCCCAGCCTTAGTGGTTTGGTTTTTTTCAGTCAGAATGAGGGGTGTTGGAGATACTAGAGTCCTGAAAAAACCACTTGAGACTTAAACTCTCTAGGTGTGTTAGCTCTGTCTAGCAGTTAGGTCATTTTCTGTAGCAGAATATAAACCAAATTGCTTCACTCTCTCACTTCAATCTCTTGCACTGCATCAGAAAAGTGCAATACTGAAACACCGTGAGTGGCAGTTCTTAGTGTCATTTGGCCTTCACAAGTTAAACAGTTCTCAGAGTATGCTTATTCAATCCCCAGTGTATCTTAGAATAAACATTTTCTGAAAATAGTTGGATTATGTAGTTTCTGGCTCTGAAAATTTTACGAAGTTACATATTTGCTTTTGAAAACAAAAAAAAGGTTTGGTTTGTGGGGATTAATGCTCCCCCTTCCTGTTTTACAGATTACAAACCACGTAATATCAAAACTCCTGTTCTTGCTGTTGAACTTACCTTCTATTATAAAATACTATTTTAAGATGTTGTGAGGGTATCACAGTGCTGAGAATGTTCCCCCCAAAAAACTTCATGGGGTAGGAACAGTGTCTGGGTTTTTGAAAACACATTTTTGAAGAGATGCTCCTACAATTGCCAGAGCTGGCTTGTCTTCTTTTATGTGTTGCATCTTCTGCTTTTCCTTCAAGGGTAGTTTGGGTTTTTAACTTGTGATTTATTTTTTTTTTTTTCCACTGAAGTTTGACCAGGAAAATGTCAAGTATTGTTGATTTTCAACTAGGAAAATGCTTTTAAGTTGACAGAATGGGGTATGTGTATTTGGTCATTCCTGAAGTTACAATTCCTATAGGTAGAGCAGATCATCTCTGGAAGCTTGGGCTGTCTCCCAGCATGAGCCTTCTTACTCTGGGCCAAGGTTGGGACCTTGGTGTCCAAAAACTGTTGTGGAATCTTGGCTCTGTCCCAATCTGCTAAAGATCCTATTCCTCCTCTTCTGTACTAGTCCTGTATTGCTTCCCTCAGAAAAGTTACCCATTAAACATCCAAATAACCAAGGCAAAACTAGAAAATTACAAAAGACTATGACACATCCATTCAGTATTAATCCCAGAAGGGCTCCAAGAGCAATAGTATCTGAACTTCAGTGAAGGGAAGGAAAAAAAGTCTCTGGGGAAGTTTTCTCTCTCTGGGACTCAAGGATATAATAATCAAATACAAACACCTGTTGAGTTGTAAAAACAAGACTGGTTCCTGTAATTGATGTGATTTGACAGCTGTGATTTGCTCTTCAGAAATCGGGGACAGAGCCTGCAGATAAGAGTCACTGATTAACTAAATTGCAAATCTATCAGGAATGATAGCAGGGCGCTTCGGGCTGTTTCAGATGTGGAAGGGAAATATTTATTGCCTTCCCTACTTCTTTCTGTGCTGACACTGGGCTTTCTGTACTGAAAATTCCAGGCAACAAAGTAGGAGTTAGGAAAAGGTAGAAGGTGAGTAGTATTTTGAGTGAAGCTCTTCCCTACTCACAATTAATATAACAAGGCTAAAAAACTACTTCTTTGTATCGCATTCTCAGAAGAACCATAACCATTTTTCTTGTCCAGAAAGATCTTGATCCTGCAGAAATCAGCTCTTTGAACTTTTTCTTTTCTCCTTGGCTATTTTGAAAGCTGACTAGAAAACAGGCACCTCAGATTGATGAAAAAGGCAGAAATGAACTTCTGTGAAGATGGTAGCCTCTTCTATACAGTAGCAAAAAAGAAGTGTTGGCTGAATTGGCATCTGTCACTGGAAGGAAACGGTCTGAGCTTCTGCTGGAGCTTTTTATGGAGGTGTGATGAAAAGGTTTTACAAAATTCCTGGGCTGTCTTTGTTTCATACACAAGTCTAACCCTATCTCTCAGAAACTTGGTGATTAAGTTAACTACAGAAAGGTAGCTATGAGACATTTGCTTTCTCTGGTTGGCTGAGACAGTCTCCCCTTTTACTGGGATTTAACCTTAAGGTGAACTTTAGGTACTCTTTGCTGGGGAGCATTGACTGATTGCTTGCTAAGAAATCTGACTGGCAATGGAGGAGTCAGAAAGGGCCCGAGAGGAAATGCTAATATATTATCAGCACTATCAACCTTCAGCCTGAGGGTGGAAGAACCCATCTGTGTTACCTCGGCTGAGATACAGAAAGCAGGTGAACTGCTAAGCTGGGAATGGCTCATGTTTGGTTTGAAAGGTATTTGCATCAAATGTGCATAGCTTACAAAAAATTTTTCACCTTAATACCCATCATTGCTGGTTCTATTTTTTTTTCCATTGTGTGGTTAGGACTGGAAGCGTTCATAATGCTTTCAGACTGAAGAAAGATTATTCTGTGTGTTCCTTACAGCCTCCTTTGGCCACAGCAGCTCTGTATCAACGTTGCTGATCTGAAATTGGTTAACAGTTTTCAGAGTCAAAGAATGGTTTGGGTTGGAAGGGACCTTTAAGGGTCATCTAGTCCAACCCCCCTGCAATGAGCAAGGACATCTTCAACTAGATCAGGTTGCTCAAAGCCCCATCCAACCTGACCTTCAATGATTGCAGGGATGGGGCATCTACCACCTCTTGGGGCAACCTGTTCCTGTGTTTCACCACCCTTGTAAAAAAACTTCTTCCTTATCTCTAGTCTGAATCTTCCCTCTTTTAGTTTAAAGCCATTACCCCTTATCCTATTACAATAGGCCCTGCTAAAAAGTCTGTCCCCATCTTTTCTGTAGCCCCCCTCAAGTACTGAAAGGCCACCATCAGGTCTCCCTAGAGCCTTCTCTTCTCCAGGCTGAACAACCCCACCTTTCTCAGCCTGTCCTCACAGGAGAGGTGCTCCAGCCCTCAGCATCTTTGTGGCCTTCCCCTGGATCCACACCAACAAGTCCATGTCCTTCTTATGTTAGGGGCTCCAGAGCTGGATGCAGAACTCGAGGTGGAGTCTCACCGGAGCGAAGTAGAGGGGCCCTCAAAAATAATTAATTCCTCAAATCGCCTCCCTCAAAAATAATTAATTCCTCAAATTTACTAACTGATATTTTAATGGAAGTTTAAAGGGGTTAAAACTAAATGTTGGGACTAAATTGCAGACACCTTTTAATACAAATGAGAAGATGTTTTGAGTAAGAATTTTTCTGTATTTTTTTTCTTGGAAGAGACATAAGCTATTGTTGTGGACGTGGTAGTATAATCTAAAAGCACCTGAACTTGGAAGGGTATGAAATAATTTAGAAACTCCTGCAGTTAACTGTCATCGGTGATTTTTATCTTTTTTTTTTTATGGACATGCTCAGATATCTGCATTGAACCTGCTGGAACTGAGAACTGATTTATTGGGAGTAAAAATGTATATTCTCACATAGTTCCATTGACTCCTCTTACTGCTCTACACATGCATCCAAACGTTGCTGTCTGCTGGTGCATAACTCTAGGAGGAGAACTCAAGAGCTACCAGAAGTGTTTGAGTTAATTTGAATTTGTTTTTTCATGCCACTTTCATGGGTTTATCAGATATGTATTTAGTAGTCATAAATTGATAAAAAGTGATTAAAAATGGACCCTAATAGACTTAAGTTTTCAAAATGAAACTTCCCTGTAATTTTTCTTAGTTGCCACTTTTAAGATGTAAACTTTTAAAAAGAAAAGCCAGTCCTATATATTTTTAAAGGATCAATGAGACACTTCTAAGTTTGTTTTCTGAAGGCAGATTGAAAGCATAATGTTCTTCCGATGTCCCCACAGAATAGCAATTTATTTTTTCTAGTGCCCAGTTGCTAGGGAAAAATTAAAACTTTGCCTCCCTGAAGAACTAGATTATTGCTCATAGCAGCATAATGAAGCAGTATTAGTCGTACCATATTAAATTGCAGGATTTGTTTGGGTTTGAGAACAGGTTATGTTGCCCACACTGCCCTGTGTAAAAAAAAAAAAAAAAAAAAAAAAAAAAAAAAAAAAAAACGGAAAGAATAAACAGCCCATTGCATATACAGCAGTGCTGTCGGTGAGCATCACGTGGGCCGACAAGGACCTTTCTGGCAACATTCCCCTCCTCACCTGCGCCGTGTCATTCTCCTCTCCTGCTCCGCATGGATTCCAGAGTTGGACTCATCGGCAGTCACTCCTTGCGGTGCCTAAAAAAACCAAGCGACACAAAACCACCATTGAAAGTCTGGGAAGGGTAAACTTAATGCACGTGAGCTGAAGGTCTGTGTTAGCTTAAGATCTAATTCCAGTATTTCTCAAGGCCCACATAAAAAGAAATGCTGCATTTGTGTAGTCACTTCTGCTTTGTACCTGGCCAGAATTGTGAAAGGAAGAGGGAGGGGGAAGACTGTTCTATTCTTACAAGGACCTTGAAGACATGAGGTTATGTGGGGTCACCCATGCTTGAAAAGGTTTTTTAGGTTGTTTGGTTACACGTTAAGTAGCTTGGAACACTTATCCTGAAAGCTGTGTATTGCAACTGCTGCATCAGGCCCTTTCCCTCTTGAGTAATCAGCGGGTGTCATTACTAGTCAACTAAATAGGCCTGGGACGTGAGTCCAATCACGGGCAACTTATCATCCAGGCTGTTAAGGGTTAATACAGTCTGACAACTGAAGCCTGCACTAGTGAGAATTCTCCCAAAGGTCATTCTTGGGCATGTTTTAGAGGTTAAGGTGGATGAGAGCTCAGCTGTGGGAATGCAAGCTGTGCTGTGCACATTGGCCTGGTGGCTGGAGAACAGCCCATCATCTGTCCCATCTACTGCATGGTGATGGCCACTGTGTCCATGGTGGGCTGTGCTCTCCTAGGAAAGATGTTCAGACCCAAGGGGAGACTATTCAGTGACCTAGTGACATGCTGTCTGCCTTTGGAGATGGGCTTAATGCACAAAAGAACTCGCCTGGGGTTAAATAGATCCCAAGAGTCCATCCTTCAGTTGGCTTTTGTCGGTGCAGCCAGAACTGGAATCCCCAAGGCTGCTTGTCAGATCAGGGAGATGTTTGGGGACTGCTGTGCAGGGATGGATGAGCGTGATAGAGGAAGGTCTGAATAGAGCAGTAATTTCTGCAGTGACACTTTCACTTGTGGCTCTCCTTGGTGAGTTGCAGCTTCAGCACTTGGCCACCTCGTACTGCGCAAGTGGACAGGGGAGCACGGCTGTCCTAAGGTGACTTTTGAGATATTTGGAAGATGGAAACTGATGAAGAACACTAGTTCTCTTGCATGAGTCCTTCTCATAAGGCAGGATGCACTAGGATGTGGAGGAATCTGTTTTCTGTCTGTTTTCTCCAGCCTTTCCATGCTAATTTGATGAAACCGGGGTGGAGAGGAGGAACAACAACTCTCTTGTCACTTCTTTGCTGAATATCTTGTCTCTTCTTTCCATTGAGCTTTGCCAGGTGCTGACGTAACGGTAACACTCCTCTGTGTAAGAGCTTTAAAGCATCAAATGCTCAGGGGAACAGGACAGAAAACACAGCGGTGGTGATGTCCCAACTCTCACTTTGTACCCCCAGCAACAGTAAAGTAATATTTTTTTTTTTTTCCCCCTTCAGATTGGGAGGCCTCTTCATGTAGCTCCCTCACCCTTGATAAGCCTGTGAGCTATTTGTATAGGAAGTTTACAGGTCTCTAGCAGGATGAGGAATGTAGGATTAGAGGGATATCTGGAGGATGAGGAACGTTGGCATGTAGGCTTCTGCAGGAAGTGGGAAGGGTTTGGGATGAAAGGAACAGGTGAGTGATTGCATGTTGTGCTTGCTGCAATGACAGGGCATTTGTGCCATCAGCCCAAAGAGTTCAGACCAACATTCAGTCTCCAGGAGTGGGCATTAGCTAGCAGAAAAATGCAAAGTTAGGGCAAGTATAGATAAGACAGTACTTTCTGGTATGCTCCCTCCAGCCTCCACTAATTTTTGCCACGGACTTTAATTTGTGGTGGTATCTCTGTATTAAATAATTTCAGATGCGAGTTTCTTCCATTAATTAGGCTAGTTACTTTTGGGTTTTATAGAAATACCTACAGCTTCATGTAACAATGAATTCCCCAGCTCAGGAGCGTGTGTGCAAAAATAGCTGCTTTTTTTGCATTGCTGTCTGCCAGTTTGATTTGATGCCTCCTCGTTCTTCTGGTGGAAGAAAAGACGAACAGCTATTCTCTAACTGTGCCACTTCTGACTTTGTAGGTCAGTATTATGTTGCCTCATTTGTCCCTTGTCTGTGGTTTTGTATTTTATTTTTTTTTTGCCAGTAAGCGTAGGGCATTTATAGTTCTTTGTTCCAAGGCTGGGCTTCTGGTTTCTGAGTGATAATAGTCAGTTTGGGATGGCTTTGAGCTGGCATTTCCTCAGACACATGGGAAGTGACTTCACTGTTTTGTGTGTCTGCAAAAATAGAGCTCTCTCCTCCTCCACACCTCTCACATTAACCTATAATGTACTGCAAAATACATTGAATTCTACAATGGTTGCTCTGAACCCGTGGCTGATTAAGCAACTGTTTTAAAATCCGCTAACTTAAATAAGAAAAAAGCTAAAGATATTAATGGAATGCAAACTAAATTACCTTCTGCTGCTTCTGTTGTGCCTTTCTCTTACGGTGCCAGCTCTGGAGTGTTTGACTCGGGGAGGGAACGTTGACTGGAAGGAAGAAAAGCAGTGATTGGTATTGGAAAGAAGGACTTAAAAACAGATATTTTTGCAGAAATAAGTAGCCCAGAACCCTTTCTTTCACTGGCACTGTTGAACCTGGTCCTGTAAACCATCATCGCTGTGGTTGCAAACACTTTCTTTGCTGCTTTTGTTTTCCTGACTTAGTTGGAAGAAATAATGTGTCTGAAGAATTAGCAGGGTCAAAGTTAGAGCCTTAGAAATAGTTTAAATAAACAGGGGGATAACCTTGATTTTGTTTTCATTAGTGCTACCTCTGTCTAGTTTTGGACAAGTGAGAAGATGTGCAAAGGAGGTAACTGGAAAGAATGTTAAAAGAATTACCATTACCTAAGTTTGGTCTTCCTTTGCTGAAATCACGTGACAATTTTAGATTGTAAGTTACTTTTTAGAATGGAAGAACTCTCAAATCTGCATATTAAAGTGTAAGACTGAGCCATTCAGTCATCTATGAAAAGCTTTCTCCTGAAGAAAATTTCATACGTCTGATTCATCTCCTTTTGGTTAATTTCTGAATTGCAATTTTTCTCTAAATAGGCACAGGCTTTGTATTTTGTAACTCAACCTGTCTTTTAAGACAGCCAGCCTCTGGCTGACGGAATGAAGAAATTAAACAGACTTTTTAATTAAACAGGTATTTCCCCAAATAGTCTTACTTTACCCAGGGTCTCACAGGCACATGCAGTGAAAACTCCTCGTGTAAACCCAAGTCACCAGATTAAGTGCCTGCAAACGTTCTTGGCAGGCTATTTTTTTCAATGGATGAAAAAAAAGAAAAAGAAAACTCATTTTAAGATTTAATGGATCTTTTTCCTGCCCATACCACTTCTGTCTCTGTTCTACTGATACGAGGGCTAATAACTGAGCCATATTTAGAGGAACCGCATGTCAGACTGTTTCCTCCTTTCTACATAAAATTTCAAAGGATCGAATAACTGCAACTGACTCTGGGTCAGCTGTGATTTTAAATAAGGGTGCAAATCTGTTCACTGCATTTATTCTAGTTATCCAAGTCTTTTTTTATTGTTTTCTACTTCAGTTTTATGGAGGAAAGTGCATAAAGTTTTCTCTCTAAAAACGGGCCTGAAAGCGGGAGGTATTTTCTCAGTAATTTGCCACCTGTAGTTAGAAAGATCCACTGACTGGGAATTTTAATGGAACATTTTTCACTGCTTTCATTTTCATCAGAGAACAAATCCATTTATGAAATTTGGATCTTATTCTGGCTCACATCTGTATTGTAAAGACATCACTGGAGCACCTTCTGTAAATGCCTGAAAATAACATTTTTTGGTGCAGTATTCTCACTGAAAAATTCTCTCCAAATTTGTTTTTGAGGATGTAACTGTCATTGCCTGGGTGACTGTTGTATTTTTGGAGAAATTTATAAATTTTTGAAGGGAGCAAAATATTCACATCGTTACAAGAGTATGATTAAAAATACCACACAAGTTTGCACAAAAAAAAATAGCTTTTGTTCTATTAAAATTATTTTTTAATAAAGTTTCATTTTTTTTAAAACACGGGAGGAAAGTCTGACTAAAAATGGTTTTCAATGACACTTCCTAATTGTGAATTAGCTGGAATGTGTGACAGTGCAGAGCTGCCTTGTATTTGTTGCTATTTCAGACTAACCTGTGGAGTGCTTCAGTTTTTAATAAATTCTTATTGCATTGAAGTACTCGAAGAGACTTTTCTTATCTTGTTTATACCGGCTGTATGTTTCACATACTTAAGACACCAGCATGCGTTTGTTGACAGTGGACTAACCCTGCAAATTGGTGCTGCTTGTTCTGCTGTGCAGGTTTAAGTATTTTCTTAAAACACTGGATTTATGCTGAAGGTGTGAAGTTGGTCTGCTTGTCGCTGAGCTGCCTCTGAGGAAATGAGTAATAGCGTGTGTGCCTTCCTGCCTTCCTTTGGCTGCCTTTATCTGGAGTTAACAGGTCTGGCAGAGCTTATTAGGTCGGTTTCCGAGTTCCTCCTGTGGGGTGGGCGAGTTAAGGGGCTGGGTGGCATTGAAGTGTGCGATGAGGACCTCCGAGGAAGGGACCTGCATCCGACGACGTCCTAAGCCTCGTTAGAGCCACCTTCCACCGGGGACGCCACCAGAAAGTCACCTCACGCAGGGCCGGAGGCTCGAAGGGGGTGCCTGTGGGGTGAAGGCCTCATTTCTCCGGCCACCCTGTGGAATTTTCGGCCGCCGAGGTACCCCCGGGCCGCCGCCAGCTCCTCCCCGCCCTGCCGACCACCGCCCGCGGCCCTGGATTCACCGCCGCTGAGGAAAAAAATAAAAAGCTGAGGAAAAAAAAATAAAAAGCTGAGGAAAAAAATAAATAAAAAGCTCCCTCAGCGCTACGGGTCGGGCGGCGGCCGCTGTGGGAGCCCCCTTGAGGGGAATGGGGGGGGCGCCGCCTGAGCCCCGGCGCCCCTCAGGGAAGGGGCTGAGCCCCCTCCCGCCTCTCCAGCGGGAAGGCCAATCGCGGCCGCGGCGGGAGCGGAGCGCTGCCGGGCTCTGTGCTGGCCGGCAGCCACACAAAAGCGCCGCTCTCTCTTCCCCCCTCCCTTTGTCTGCGTGGCTTTGTCTCCTCCGTTCCCCCCTCCCTCCCCGCGCCGCGGGCCCGGGACTCCCCGCCTCCGCCCGCGGCGGTCCCCCCTTTGTGCCACCTGCGCGCCGTGGGAACGGGCCGTTCCGCCGCCCAATCCCCGCCCGGCTCGGCCAGGCC
>NW_015094507.1:18306520-18323522 GCF_001431845.1 Calidris pugnax
TCGCTCTTCCCCCCCCACCCCCGCCATTGGCTTCTTGCTCCCGTTTCTAACTTGTTCAGAGCCTCTTAGGGAGTGTGTTAGAGAGACAGAGAGAGGGAGGTGAGTCAGAGTGTCTGGCTGGGTTGTGTAAAACCTGCAGTGAAAGCTACCCCACCCCCGCTAGGCACTGGTGTTAGGGCTTTCCTTTGTGTTAGTGCTTCTTTTGAGGAATTTTGTGCGTCTTCCAAAACTACAAAGTAACAGGGAAGTGGTCAACGGTATTGTGGTGTTTTGTTTTTTTCTTTTCTTTTTTTTCCCCCCAAGAATAGGACAGTCTATTGCATGTATTGTCATTTGAATTGTTCTTGAAGATATTTTTAGTTTAATTGTGATGCTTGTTGCATTTGAACAGATATCTGGAAACATGGCTACTGAACATGTTAATGGGAATGGTACTGAAGAGCCCATGGACACATCTGCTGCAGTTACCCATTCTGAGCATTTCCAGACATTGCTTGATGCTGGTTTACCACAGAAAGTTGCTGAAAAACTAGATGAAATTTACGTTGCAGGTAAGATGTAAAACTTGCAAAACCACACTTAACAATATTTTATTGGATTCTGCTGTCTTTGGGCTAAAATAGCAACTTTTTGTGGTTTCCAAAAGTATGGGAACTGCAGTCTTACCAAAAATTATGGCTGTTTTCCATTCAGTGCTTTAATTTGTCATAGTATTTTTCAGACAAAAGTTTTGGGCCAGGTTACTTGGGCTGAGGGGTGGGAAGGAGGAAAAGTATGCAGGTGACCGTAGCAACAGCTGGAATAGGCAACAGATGATTTTTTTTTTTTTAGGAGGAGTAGGTGATGTGCTCTTTGTGCATTTCTTATAGTAGTTGTAGGTGACTGGAAGTAGCTGAAACCTTGGTATTCCTCTTCTCATGTAAATAGTACTTCATGACATAGTATTTGGGCTCATGGATGCAAAGGTTATTGTTTGTTTTCCTCAGACATGGTAACAGCTAGCATTTTTTTAAGCTTGTTTTTTGGATTGTGGTGGTCAGTTTTAGTGCTGCAGTTTATTTGGCTTTATAGTTTTCTTAAAACGTACCAAGGTACCATCGCTAGGTAAGGTAACTCATGTTTTGATAGATCCTTCTGAATACAGCTTCAGGATATTGAAAATCTACTTGGCCCATGTAATATCTGGATTTCATAGAAGTCAAGCAAATTTATAGATGTAGTAACTGTTACTCTGAATCTTAACCTTTTTTTTTGACACTTTTTGGTGGAAAAAAAGGCTAAATACATAACTTTAAGAGGACTGAATGATGTCTTAGGTATAGTAACTTACATTAATCAGTGATTGATTTAAGGGTCACTGAAATGTGTTAGATGTGTTAAATGTGGTTAAATAAAGATTGCTGCCCAAATATAATCAGTAATTTTTTTCTTTTCTCTAGGGCTAGTTGCACATAGTGATCTAGATGAAAGAGCTATTGAAGCTTTAAAGGAATTTAATGAAGAAGGTGCATTGGCAGTCCTTCAGCAGTTTAAAGACAGTGATCTCTCACATGTTCAGGTAATGTTAAGCAATTTAGAATATAATTGTTGACAGATAAACTGCTAGTTGACTGGCAAGAGGTTTGCTTAAGTCTTTTCAGTGGTCCATATGTGATGTGTAGAACGGATGCTGTGTTAGTTCAAGGTGAAATCAGGTTCTGGCTCGTCATGTCTTCAAAACTGAAGATGACTATATCTTTTGCAGAACAAAAGTGCCTTTTTATGTGGAGTCATGAAGACATACAGGCAGAGGGAAAAACAGGGGACCAAGGTGGCAGATTCTAGCAAAGGACCAGATGAGGCAAAAATTAAGGTAAGTGCCTAAAAGATGAAAGTTATGCGGTCTGTCTGTGGGTTTTCAAAGCTGTTGTGACAGATACCTTGATTCTTTTTGGAACTCTGTTTTTCTTAAAAAGGCTAGTTTAGGTTATTTGTCGTTACTGTCACTTGCATTTTTTTATCTTACACTTCATCCTCATCAAGAAGAAACTAATAGACTGTTAGTTACTGGAACTAAACGTATATAAAAGCGAAAAAGAATTCACAGTTTGCTTTATGTCTAGTTGGGACAGTTCTATTTATTTCACAGTTAAAAAGTTTTTAAAAACTTGTCAGCATAGATCTTGGGGTTCAGAATGTGTAACTTCAGCTACTGGTGGCTGGTGTTGTTTCTTTTATTTTTTCCTTCAGGTTTAAAGCAACTCCACAATAGGGAGGAGTTACCAACTGTGTCTGAAAAGACAGTTTGTAATGGATTTAGGATTTAGGCCACTTCTATGGCATAGTCACTGTTCTCGTAAACTGTACCCCAAACTGTCTTGGTAATGGGCACGTTATTTCTTGGACTGAGCTAGCAAGAAACTCCTGTCTCCAGAGTTAGGCATACTATGATTTAAAATTCTGTGACAAGCAGTGTGACCAAAGCTTAAGGAAAGGAAAACCATCTAAACATGCTTAGTTGATGTCTTTAAAAGTGAGGGAATCTTTCATCTTTAACTTTCATGTGTAAACTGCAAAATGAATGTGTTAATGTATTGCAAATAACTGTGTAGCTTGTGAAACTAGAAAATCTTTTTTCTCCTGACTTTGAGACTGGGATACCATTAATTATAAATTCAAAAACCTGATACAGTTTTTGTTACTACCACATAAAAAAACAACAGTGTGAAGACTTGGTTAACTAAAAGTAGCATAGCTTTTACTGCTGATGGCTATAGCATTTAAAATAATTTTGCAGTTTTCCAGTTGTGAAATTACTAAGCCTTGATTATAATCAGGCTTGTTTAATACGCTGTTTCTTTGTGTGTAGGGTTGATCTGTGTTCGTACAAAAATATTAAGAAAGACTAATTTCAGAGGAGTTTTTCATTATATGTTTGCATACTGAATTTCATCTAATGTTTTAAATTGGTAGTGTGTCTGTAACTGATTGGTTGTGCTGGGATGCTGAACGTGCCCACAAGAAATTTGAGGGGGAAGGATAGGAGAAAGCAAGTAGTACTACTGCTGCAGTGGTGGGATACCTAAAGCAGTCAGTGTGGTGTTCCGGGGGTGTAAGCACTTCAACATGTGTTCTTTAACTTCACACTTATGAGTAATCTCATTAAGTGACGGGAACTCCTATGCATAAATGTTTGCAGGATTGGACATGCCAAAACAAGAAGTGGCTCAGACTAAGATCTTTCTAATTAAAGGGAAGCTTGCTATTCTATTACTTGGCCTTTTTTTTTTTTTTGGTTTGAAAATGAAGGAATTGGGGAAAACTATGTGAATCTCTAATTTTCTGATTGTTTCTTTACCTGATAGTTCTAATAATTATTTTGCAAGTTTTTTGTTGAAGTAGTAGCAGTAGGTGGGAGTTTCAAAGCAATACAGTTCGAGAGGTATTATGTGTGTCTGTGAATGAAATGCATCTGAACTAGCTCAATTTCTACATGGTTTTAAAATTTTAAGTTTCTTTCTTGAAGGCACTCTTGGAGAGAACCGGCTACACTCTTGATGTGACTACTGGACAGAGAAAGTATGGTGGTCCCCCTCCAGAGTCTGTATATTCAGGACAACAACCTTCTGTTGGTACAGAGGTAAGAAGACGTTGGTGTAGATATGTTCTTGATCGTTTGGAGTATTTTTTTATAAACAACACTCTGTATGCCTCTTGCAGATATTCGTGGGCAAGATTCCAAGAGACTTGTTTGAAGATGAACTTGTTCCATTATTTGAGAAAGCTGGTCCTATATGGGATCTCCGCTTAATGATGGATCCACTAACAGGTCTAAATAGAGGATATGCTTTTGTCACTTTTTGTACTAAAGAGGCAGCTCAGGAAGCTGTTAAACTGGTAAGTTTTCTTACTTGGATATTTATTTTTTTGAAGAACACTCTCTAGCTTATAAGCATTGAGATCAGGACAACTGCTTAAGATGAAACTGTCATTGTTAGGTTGTTTCATAAATGTCCACCAGGTTTTTTTAAGTATTTCTGTATTATGTATAACCTTTTTTTCTGGCTGTATTAGTGATGGGCTAAAAAATGGACTATTGTTCGGTCCAGTTAGATGAGTATGTGTTATTAACAAAAGTTGTATTAGCAATAGTGACTTCTGAGCTATCTGGATGAGTTTTGCAGAGAAGTGGTGTTTGGGTTGCTGTGGTAGAAGGGAAGTGTTGGTCAGGTTGTCTGTGATTTCTGATTTGTTTCTGCACCAGCAGGGGGCCTCGTGCTGGAAAAATGCTTCTCAAGTCACAGAATTTCATAAGATACTTCAGATGAGAAATGATCACTCTTGAGCCTTAAGATCTGTTCTGTTTGCTGCAACTGGCAGCAAAAAGTTGTAAATCCTGCCAGGTTAAAAAAGATTCCTTCTGTTTTACACAGAGGTGAGAGGTAGTTTGACAGAAGAAATGGCTACTCTTAATAAGCTTTCCAGGTTTTATGCATGAGGAATCCATCATTAAAAAAGAGGAGGGAAAGAAATGCTGCCCTGATCCTTGCACTGTTCCTTTGTTTTCCCAGTTAAGTTGAATTTGGATTTTCTGAGCTGGTTGCTACTACATTGATATGGTCGAGATCATTGTGTAGATATTATCCCTCAAGAGTGCTAACCATACTCATTCAGAGGTGTACTGATACCGTGTTAATATAATAGGGTTAAAATCTCTGTTCTGTAATAAAGGACATGTTAAACCATTAAGGTACCCCATTGGCATGTTAGTAATGTGAGTGAGTTAGCGAAGAAAAATCACGCTGAAGACAGGAATGTGTTTTGGAAAAGTATGGAAATGTCTACAAAAGTGGAAGTACAAAAACACCTGGTATATGCTGTTAAGGTTTTTAAATGCGAACGGTTGGTGTTCCTCCGTGCAATCCAGATATTCTGAGGATAACTGCGTATATCTCTTTGTACTTTCACTGTCAACCAAGCTATTTATATTGTGTGTGAACTCTCAAGAGTTATGCACATGACTTAGCAAAACAGTGAATCAAATCAAATACGTGCTCAGAGGCACCTAGTAAACAAACAAAAAGGAATTTTTCTTCACTTAGCTGGATTTTGCTTAAAGGCAACACGCTCTGAAAAGTCATTCAGGTTATGTTTTCGTAAAAATAACATCAGATCCTAACCTCAGTCTTCCATTAAAGGATACAAGGCAAGGAGGTACTGTGTGTCCCTTCGTATCAGATCTTTGATATGCCGGAAAAAAAACATTGTGTTCTGGTTTTTGGTTGAATATCCACTGAGTGTAATAGTTGAAGAGTGTTGAGGTTGATGGGGCTGTTATTCAGCCCTAATGCTAACCTCTTTGAGGGCAGGGTCAGTTTTGAATTGGATCCTGTGGCATTTGTCAGCTTTTGAATAGTTTCAGCCGTAGTTGCCTGGCTGGTTTAGTGTTGTACAAGTTTCCCAAGTTGTCTAGGAATGATTTGCAGGGCTACGAGGAAAATACGGCTGTATAGCTCAGTGGAAAATCTTGGCTCTATTTCTTGTATTAGTTCCACATGCATGGTGGTGAGGCTGCTGAAAGACCTCTTAGATCTAAATGCTGAACCCTTGGTCCTACCCATTTTAATATCCTAGTATTTTAACAGGTGGTGGTCTTTTTGATACTATCAGTAATCTCCTGATGTGTATACAACTTATTTCCCAGTTTTCTGGATTCCCTAGGATAGGGGTTCTTTTATCATTTCCCATCTTCTTCCCAGAGGCTTTTTTTTCTTTCTCCATTCAGGACTCTGTGAAGTATAGCAAAAATGAGAATAAAAAAAATCTCTGCATTGCCTGTAGGTTCTGAGTAATAAAAGACAGCTACGAGGTTTTGTCAATACTCAAACTGCAGGAGAGAATAAACTGACCTGTCTTCAGGCTCCTGCAGTTGGTGTAACATATTTTGCATACAGTTCATACTTGCCTGGCTGTCGGATCATCCACAGTCTTTCTAATAACTTAATGTAAAGCTGAACTAAAATTTTTGGATAAACTTAATATTGACTTAACCTATTCATTAATCAGAAGAATTCTTGCAATTTAAAAGGTTGAAGCCTTGATTTTAATTATGCATGTGCATTTTTAGCCACTTTAAAAAGCAAGAATTCCCTAAATTGTGTTTGAAATACCTTGGGGGCTGTTCTAGAGACAAAAATGGAGTGATGCTACGGCCTGAGACTGAGAATACTTACAGATATGAACAGTAGTTAATTTTATGTCCGGTGTTTAATCCAGTGTGGGTGATCCTCTCTGGTTAAATAGAAATGTAATTTCAAATGTTGTTCTCATAAGCGCTGACTATCAGAAGTCTGATTTTTTTTTTGTAGTTTTTTTTGAAACCTTGGGCATTTTTTTCCTGTTAACATATTTGTTTACCTTCTGTTTCATACTGTTTGAGTTAAGAATTATAACTCCAGTTACGTTCTTTTGCATACGTGTTCAGTTATCCCTCCTGTTTCATGTGAAGTTGTTAGAAGTCTTTGCAAAAACTGAAATCTGAGGGATTAAGGTTACTGTAGACATGTACAGGATAAGTGCTTGTGAGGTGAAGCTTGTAGGAAAACTTTACTGGAAACTGTAGTAGCATATGGAGTATTTTTGATCTATTATAGTGTGTAGAGGGTAGTAATATCCCTGTTACTAACTTCGGGCATTGATTCAGTGGTGACAGAAGGGGGAAGCAGGATGCTGACATAGCTAATTTGGTAGCCTGACTGTTTTGGCACTTTACCCAGATCATGGTTAGGGCCTGTTCGTGTCTAATCTAAGTTTACAGATGGTATACAAACTATTTACCTAAAACCCACTGACTTTATATTCAGAAGCACCTAATTCAGGACTGTTTTCTCTGTATTAAGAGAAACATACAATGAAAAGTAGCAGTTAATGTATTGTAGTATAGAAAAAAATACTAGGAACTAGTCAATGTGGAATTGCAATATGGTAGAATGTTTTAATTTTTTTTTTTCTTAAGTTATGAAATACTATTTTATTGCTGTGAGTTGTGTGAGATTTTTTGGATTAAATGTTTAACACCAAAACTTTGGCCTTAGACTTCAACAGGAACAGCTGGATAATATCTTGTTATCCATATAGAGAAGAATATTCAGTTGGAAGGGACCTGCAACAGTCATCTGGTCCAACTGGGTCATCACTCAGGGCTGACCAAAAGTTAAAGCATTATTAAGGGCATTGTCCAAATGCCTCTTAAACACAGACAGGCTTGGGACGTTGACCATCCCTCTAGGAAGCTTGTTCCAGTGTTTGACTACCCTCTCAGTAAAAAATGCCTCCTCGTTTCCTAATATACACTTCAGTTAACGAAGAGTCAGTCAGTTTGTGTCTTGTTTTCAAAATAAGATACTGATAGCTTTTTAAAAGGTATTTCTTCAAAGGATTTTTTTGAGTTACTGTAATCAGTCTCTTCATTAATATGTGTAAGTCTGTTTATTAGTGATCATAAGTATAATATATATGTACACACAGTCTTCCTATGCAGCTGTTTCCTATTTCAAATCAACTGTTTCTTTGCCACATGGGCACCAGATCTGGAGACAAAAGTCTCTTACTGTATCCTACTATGTTTTGAGACGTATTTAGTTGGGAAGGTGCCACTCCAGATCCTTTTCATGTGTACAGTTCTCCTTTTAGGTCACTTCTGGTACAATCGTGTAGCTTTGAAAATTTTCAGTGATGTATTTTTAGTTTGCACAAAATAAATAAACAAACATCTTCATTCACTAAAATTGTTGATATTGGTGCACAAAGCAAGGAGGAGTGTGGGAGAACTTGCTTATGCAGGAAGGTTTACCACCAAACACAAAATAACTCATAGAATAAATAGCTAGATTAAATTTTAAAAAGCTGTCCTGCTACTTGTCAATAAGATGTTAACCACAAAATACGTTTTCCTAGCTAAAGAACTGTCTGTTGCAGGGCTTCCAGTTGGAAAGGGGTTGATGTACCACCAGTTGACCTCCCTGCTGCTTATTTGGATGATGCATGTCTGTGTCTGCATCTCAATGAAAGGCAGTTTTTGTCAACAGATGTCTACAGTAATACTTCTTTTTTTTTTTTCCTTAAACTGCTGACTTGTTCAGGGTGTCTTCTAAACAATCTGTTATGGGAGAAGGATTTGAACAGAAGTCTTAGGTTTTCAAATCAGTAGAAGGTTCTTCTTGCTGTTTACTATCTTTCCACATGTAATCTGTGTGCTTTGGAAAGTATTTGCCAATTGCTCTTGCACATTTTGTGGAGAAGACCGAATTGTGGCTCTCTTTCTTTTGTTAGCTATGGAACTTTAGAAGAGAATCTGACTTCAATTGTAATTCCTGTCTTGGATTATACACAAGAATTCATGGATGCAATCTATAGAGGAACTTAAAAGATTTTTTTTTATTTTTTTTTCTGCACTGTTGTCAAGGGAGAAACCTTGACCTTGATGATTTGGACGTCTGATTTAACCTTTCATGGTTCTATGTGAAAAGCTCTCTAAAGAAACATGGATTAAGAGAGAAGCTTGAACAAGAAAGGAAGGATAATTGTTGGCTGAAATTGAGATATCTTGGAGAACATGGGTATACTTAAGAACAGTTGAATATGCATCATAATAATGTGTTAAGCTGCAAAGAATTTAATATACTACTACATGCTATGTCTGCAGAAGTAAAATAATTTGGTATGCTGCTGTTGAAGGGGAGCAAAGATTATCTGTAACTGATGATCGTTCAATTATTTTTCTTTCAGTACAACAACCATGAAATTCGTTCTGGAAAACACATTGGTGTATGCATCTCTGTTGCCAATAATAGGCTTTTTGTTGGGTCTATTCCTAAGAGTAAAACCAAGGAGCAGATTGTTGAAGAATTTAGCAAAGTAACAGGTAAGTCAATAACTGTTTTGTAGAGCTGGAGAGATGTCAAATATGATCAGTGATGAACCCTCTTCACTATCTTTTGCCTTATGGCTGAGTGATGATGAATCCAAATCATGACCACTTAGCATTTCTCCTGACTTTTATGTGGTTTTTTTTAACTCATTTCAGCCCTCAGCATTTGTGACATAACAAATTTGTGATTAGACTAGATGTATGGTTCCAAGTTTTAGCTAGAAAATAAGTATGTTTAGAAAAAAACATTCAAACAAATAGATGGTCTAATTATTTCGATCCTAATGGGTGTTTTAAAACTACTTGAGACAAAACTGAAGCAGGCTGCAGAATGTAACTAGTTTTTGTGCTTCAGAATTCTTAGTGATTTGATAAGGAGCTCTTGATGACGGCATGTAAACTGGCAAAGGTGACATTTGATGGCTGGCTTTCTTACTGAATGATATATTTTAGGTTCCTTGGAGCAACACTGAAACTCTTCAGATATTTTATAATCAGTGCAAGCGTGACCTCTTCTTGTTTAGACATCCATGGAAAAATACCTACTGATTAGTGGTGTGACTTAGGGTTTGAGAGGAGAGCTGACAAAGCACAACTTCTGGCTGCCCCTACCTCTTCTCCATTCAGTTAGAGGAAAACTCTTCCGTAGCTACTGAGCTTTCTTCACTTAATAAAAGAAACATAGGTCAGGATAGTCTTAACATCTTTCTTTTGAAAATCTTGGTCTTGAAGGTGAGAAATTCTAATACATACCTGGTCTCAGAAGTCTGATATGTTCATGCTTTTTTTTTTTTTTTGGAACCACTTGTGTACTTACCAGATGTTCCCTGTTTTATAATAGAAATTCCTGTATTGATGCCATAACAAATAAATATTTTGCTTAATTTCAGAGGGTCTTACAGATGTCATATTGTATCATCAGCCTGATGACAAGAAAAAGAACCGGGGTTTCTGTTTCCTTGAATATGAAGATCACAAAACTGCTGCTCAGGCCAGACGTAGGTTAATGAGCGGCAAAGTGAAAGTCTGGGGAAATGTTGTTACAGTTGAATGGGCTGACCCTATAGAAGATCCAGATCCTGAAGTCATGGCAAAGGTAATAAAGCTATAAAGGAACCTTAATACATTTTAAAGTGCCTTGTTCAAAAGTAAGTACTTCTTTATGGAGATGCTGTGATACGATAAAAATATGAATACGCTCTAGAAAAAACCTTTATTGGCTGATGTTATTTTGTGTTCCCAAGGCTGAATATTAAACATCATTCTTGCCAAAATGACATCTAGGCCTGATGTACTTAGTTTCTCATCTGGAAGTGGTGGTGGTGGTGACTCCAAAAGTTAAAATAGTTTTCTAACTTAGTATTTGGAGGGACAGAAACCTAGATATGATTACAGAGCAAGTCTTAATTATTTTTAACCCTGGAACTGTACATTAATCACTTCAGAACTGGAACATGTCAGTAAGACACACAAATGTATTTTCAAAGTTGCCTTTAGCAGTTACTTCTGAGAAGTTAGGCAATGACTTTGTATTTAGAACTCTGTGTTTTTAATTTGGGGTGGGTTAATTCCTTCAAATATTAAGACTAATAATATTGTGGATTTTGAATATTTCAGTGAAACCGAAGTCTGAACTGTTGACATTTTGAAGTGCATTGTAGCAGTTGTTTTATGTATGTGTGGTACTTTGCCAGAAATGAATTACCTGATTTATTTATTTTCTTTCCCCCATCAGATAATGCCCAAACTTGTCTTTCAGTTATGTTGTGTAGCTGAGTTGTTTTATGGAAAATCCTAGCTAGCCCGTATCCTTATCTCTTTCTCTTTGCTTGCTTTTCATCTGTGCTTTTACTCTCATCTGAGACACGTCACTTGCTGGAGTCCTACTTTGGTGGACCTAGTAAGATAGCTTGGCTGGGATCTCCTCTTTGGTGAGCCATAAGGGAAAAGGGCTGGGGTGGGGGCTCATTTTAGGGAAAAAGCTGCTTTTTACAGAAGCTTTTGGACTGCCCTATCTGCAGACTTTATTTTTCTTGCCCAGCATCATAGACTTTCAGCAGCGGGGAAGAGTCTTGTAGATAAAATTTGTTGAAGGTGGCACTTCGTAAATACGGCAGCCTATATACCTAATTTGGTTTCTTGGCTCAAAAGAGAAGAGAACTAATCCAGCTTGAAATCCAGTGTTGAAATAAATTAGCAGGAACTTCTGACATGATTGAATTAGATGAGCAGGAAGTGATAGGGGGACATAATCAGGTGTTTTTCCTAGGGAAATTTACAGATGTGGGGAGTGAAAGGCGAACAAAGATAGCACTTGGTAGTGGTTTGCCCCATTTAATATACAGGGTTTTGAATGCACTAATGCTTTGTGTTGTTTTTTATTTTAAATGGGACATGAAAGAAATATAAGTATGAAAAAAGTGCAGAAAAGGTTGAAGATGTATGGAAAAGTGAAACTATTTGAATGAGAACTGAAAAAGTAGAGAACATGTAGCTTGTGTTGAAGGCAGAAACTGAGACAAGTGTTTAGTGTCTGACCCTTCTCTCCGGGTGTGTACCTTAGCTTATTTTTGCAACAAGGAAAGTCTCTACTCCAGTGTTTCTTGCCCACTTACCCATTTGGAGAAACTCTGGCCACATCTGGCATTTCTGGAGGTGTTAGATTTACTTTCTGTTGTTTATTGTTGTCTTTTTCCTAAGAGAAGGAGCAGCTGAGCTGCTGGGGCAGTCAGTAACCTCCCAGATGTGAGCTGCAGCTTGGCTGTTGTTGCTTCTGAGTGCTGCCGGTAGGGAGCAAGGGGAGAGCTACTGACCCTTGGTGTCTTACACATTCCTGTGGTAGAAGGCTCTGGAGAAAACACTCTTGAGTAGGAGGCGTGATTGCTTTTATCAGAATAATCATCTGATCCAGTGGTTTTTTTTGTCAAGATTGCTAGAAAAGCAAGTCCATAAAAGCAAACTATGGGGAAGATGAATTCACCTTTGTAGCCAGAAGGTGGACAGGGTTGTTCTGAATACCTTGCAGAAGCAGCATAGCATTTCATCAATATATGGACACCTGCTAATGTAAATTTCTGAGATGCTTACTTGAGCCTCTTTTCCTTTCTCCTCCAGACTTTGGCTGAAATATTGAGGAGAGTACTGTATGGATGCATATTTAAATTTTAGATGGGCTGTTACCTTAAGTATGAAGTACCTTGAGTGCGATGAGGTAGAAAGCTGGAGTCTAAAGCTAGACATATGTGCTACAGGAGATTAGTGCTTGTACTGACAGATCAGAGTATAATTGGTTAAGTCATTGAGTTCTGGTCCAAAGTGAACTTTTTTCCAACTTCCAGTACCTGCGTTCATGGCTTTATTTCTCTGAAGTGTTACTTTGATGCCTCTTATACGTGTAGCACAGATAAATTTCTTGATGTTTTACTTGATTTCTGTTACCTTATATTTATGGCTGAGGCTACAGGGGATGTTCTGGAGTGGCAGGTTAAGCAGCTAAAGTCAGTCTTAGGCTTGTGGCTGCCCTGTAGATTACAGGACAGGAGACAGGGCTAGTAATCTTTGGAGAATGCGGTGATGAAGCCTGAAGTGTTTGTGCTGTAGGTAAGAGGAGGAAAACAGGCAGATCCCAGAAGTGTTGGGGGTAGTCTAATCTTAAGCAGTTTTAAAAAGCAGGTCCTGCCTTTATGGCAAAATACTGCTGGGTATATTGCTTGTCAGGTGTGTATTTATGGATCCTTGGTGTTATAATCTATGGGACTTAATAAAGGGGACTTCCCTTTTCTTTTTTCTTCCCTCTTTAGATAGCTTGAATGAAGTAGAGATGCGTTCATCTTCTCTCAACCTAGCTTTGACATCTTTGAGTGGTTCAGCTACGCTTTTAACCTGTAATGTGACCAAAGGTGTTAAAATTTTAACTGTTACAGATTAATGGATTTGTCTACACTGCAAAAAACTTAAATTAGTTGCTTTTTATTTCTACAAAAAAAGATTGTTGTGTTGTTTGGTGCATCTTGTAACAAAAAAGTGATGATTTTTGAAATTTTTAATCGTGTCTGACACTGTCAGTCATTGTGGATTTAGGGCGGGCTATTAGGGTTCCTCATGAGATTCTAGTTTTCATCCTTTCCTGAAGTACAATAATATGGAATGTTTGTTTGAAAGTTACCATTTTTTAAAACCATTGATTACACCACAAAACTTCTGTAATTCATTTTTATGGAATAAGGTTATGGTAGCAATTTGAACAGTTAACTAAAAATGGTTATTACATACGGGTTACACGAAATAAGGGTTGCTCTTAGCATCAAGACATGTAGCTTAACACAGGAGCTTTCCTCATGGAGCTGGCTAGGACTTCTATAGTTTCCCGAGAATCAGCAAGAGTAACTATTGCCAGAAAATATAGAGTTGATACCCTGGGTCAGATGTATGCTCTGTAGCATCTCTTCTTCCAAAGTCTGCATCCCATCCTAGTTTGACTAGCAAGCATTCATGGAAGTCTGTTCCTGTTGATTTGTAACTTAAAATACATAGTAGTTCTTATAAAAAGGCTGTCTGGGTTTATTGAGGTCCCATGTGTGGTGGGAGTAGAGAGTATAGCACCGCTTCACAAATTGAAGCATGCTTTCTTTGGCTCCTTCACACCCTGTGTTATTTGTGTTAACCTTAAGGGTTAGGAGCAGAAAGTCGGTGTTGCCATGTCCAATGTTCACTGACTTCTTGTTATCAGGTAGTTTGAAACCACTGGTAGCAGAGGGGATGTGAGCAGAAGTTGCAGGTCTTTGCAGCTGGCGTGAGCTGCATTGAAGGAAGGTAAGGCTGTGAGCATTCTTTGGCAGTAGGAGGTGACAGAAGTGTCAGGGCACGGTGGCAGCATGGGGAAGGAACTCCCCAACAAGTCAGAGGCTTGTAAATTGTGAGAACTCACAGATGACATCATGCAGATACGCTCATGTACAGTCATTTTGTGCAACTTCAGTGTGGACACAAGGACAAGTCTTACTCTAGTGACTCACGGGTCACCAACATCTGTGATTCCTGGTGTCCAGTGTACGTTGTCTGCTATATTAAATAAGAGTCTGGTTTAAGCCTTTGGCAGACTGCTCTTTATTTTCTTTGATCGTAAGGAGTCGGTGGTTGATGAAACTTTATATTGATGATTAGTTGTTATCAGGCAGTTAATAGGGCATATCTCAATACTTGATAAAGATAACCAGCCTCCCTGATCTGAAAAGCTGCTGGCGCTCTTTGTGTAGCTTAAGAGCCATATTTATTGCATGCAATAGAGAGCTTGGGAAGGGAACAGACATTCAGAGTTATTTGGAGGTGACTGTTCCCTTCCCTTCAAGGGAAGGACACAGTTAGGCTTGTGAGAAAGTCCAAGGGTGACTCGGCAGTGTCAGCCTTGGTGTTCCCTTCTGTCTGCGTTCTCTCTTTCAGCTGTGGATTCAGGTCACTGAGTGCTCCTCAGGCAGGCACAGTCCTGATGAGAGGTATCTCATATGTGAATATTTCATTTCACATATTTGGTGTAGCTGCAGCATGGGAGCCACGAGTTAAGCAGCTTGAGAGCTGCAGGCCTGTCACCTCTGACCTAGATATTATAGTGATGACTGTTCTGCAAATACCTGAGCAAAAACCTGTCTAAACAATGAAATGTTTTGATAAGTTAATTGTTTTGCGTGTAACCAATGCTGGTTGCCTTCTTTCAAGTTTGAAAGTGTTCTGAGTTGAAAATTACTGCTGCTAGGATTCTTCTAAACATTAACACAAATTGAATTGACTTTCAGGATACTAATACTGTGCAATTGTGCTTGAAAACAGATTAACAGATTTAATATTTTCTATCAGGGAATTTTGGAGCCAGCTCATGCTGTATGAATATATAAATATACATATTCATGTATTTGTATTTAAAATATAATGACATTTTCAGTACTGGCCATAGCAGTGACTTGCAAAACTTCACCTTGTGTTTTGGAATTAGATCATACTTCTAAGTCCTAATTTTTTTTTTTTAAATATTTAATTTTTTTTTTAGGTAAAAGTTTTGTTTGTACGCAATCTTGCCAATACCGTAACGGAGGAGATACTAGAAAAGGCCTTCAGTCAGTTTGGAAAGCTAGAGCGAGTGAAGAAGCTAAAAGACTATGCTTTCATTCATTTTGATGAACGGGATGGTGCTGTAAAGGTAAGTGAAGAGGACTGTAACTGTACCTGTAAGTAGTGACTACAGATAACATTTAGAAGCTGTGTACTTCTTTTAACTTGAGGAAGAGCTCTGTCTAGAGAAGCAGTAACACACTGTCACTGATAACTTTGTCCTGTCTGGGCGTCTTCTAGGAAGATGCAGTTGCAAGCTTGAAAAGTGGATCTTAAATACACCTATCCTAAGTAATTCTGCTGATGAGTGTGTAAGATAATCGTACGTGTTGTCATTTGAAACCAATTTGAATTCAGTTTCAGTATTAATGCCAGAATTTGAATGCCTTTTCTTTCCAAATTATTGGTAGAATCTAAAGCAGTTTCTCTGGGGCAGGTGATAAAAACTTAGGTAATCTTATTTTCCAGGTACAGAATTACTACTTTTTCATGGTGTGGGATAAGCACCTTTTCTTCTGATGAGAGGTGCTGGACAATTGAGTAATTGTCATTCCTGGCTTTTGCTAGCCTGGTCTCAGTGTTTTTTCTCATGTCATCTGTTGATAGGAAGGGAAAATGTAATTCCTCTCCTGCCTATAGTGTTACTATTTTTTTTTAATTTTATTTTATGTTCTGTGGGAGGATGTGGGGTACAAGGGGATTCAGTTTTTCATCCACATCCAGATGACTTAAAGCAGATGCTTAGGAAAATGATGAAAAGAGTCTTTTCATAGGATATCAAGCCATCAAGGCTCAGCTATGTAGAGTCCCTAAAAGTGATAGACTACCCAGGATTCCCCTGCTTGAATTTAACTTGTAGCAATTACTGTACCTCATGGGAATTGTACATGTGTGTGTTGGTGGGTTTTTTGTTGGCAGTTTGTTTTGGGGATTTTTTTTGTGGTCAGAGCAAGACTGTTAAATTATAATTTTTGTCTTCTGACTTAAAAAGAAAGTTAACGTTAATTACAGGGAAAATAAAGGAGTAAAAACATATACTGATCTTTAGCCTTAGTAGAGTTTGCACGTGTGCTGACAATAGAAATTTATTGCCTTATTGCAAAATCTGTACTTTCAGAGGACAGTTCCATCACTTCATTAATTGAAACAGCTTGCAAAGATTGAAGCCTATTTACAGTTTTGAGTGGAAGATTTCTAAACCGATACGTGCAGTCCTGGGTTTGAGAGCCAAGTTAAGAGGAAATGCGTATCTCTGGAACCCCTGATAGAATGCTGTCTGCTTATTTGAAAAAAAATATTTAGCTTTATATTGTTACTTTAGCTCTGGATAACAAATTTTAAAATGTGTGCTCTAAAAGATAGAATAAAATTAATAACTTCAGATATGCTTAGAAGTATATTTAAAGTCTGGTTAATTCCTTCAGGCAATGGAAGAAATGAATGGCAAAGATTTAGAGGGAGAAAACATTGAAATTGTTTTTGCTAAGCCACCAGATCAAAAAAGGAAAGAACGGAAAGCTCAGAGACAAGCGGCTAAAAATCAGATGTAAGTGTAAATGCATGCACATATGTTGTATTGCTTCTGAAAGACATGTACGCTCCTACAGAATTAGAGCTTCTGGGTGTTTTAGTAGGTGTGCTATAGATACAGCTTTTCTGGCTTCTCTGAAAATGTTGGATTCATTTCTGTTTGCATTTTACTAAAGATCTAGTAGGGGTGTTGGTGAGAATTCAGGTACCGTTTTGCTGTGCTCATTGAGTTTGAGAGCACCAGAGGAGATGTTTGAAGGTCATGAAACGTACGCACTTAACACTTTTTTTTTTTTATTCTAGACTTTTAATGTACTTCTGCACTGATACCTCATGGGGGTGAACTTAGCAACACATGCTCCTCCCAGCTGGCTTAGCCCTAAGTAAAGTAAAAGCCCTTAGTAAAGTACCCACTGAAAGGAGGATCCTGACATTCTTTTTTTTTCTTTCCCCCCCCCCCCC
>NW_015094507.1:18328644-18415814 GCF_001431845.1 Calidris pugnax
AAAACCTTAGCTGGTGATACGAAGGTTTAAAGCTTAACTTTTTAAATAAAATCAGTTTGTGACAAAGTGGTAAACCACCCGTAGCAAAATTCCAAAGTTAGCGGTAATCAGAAAGCAAAATGTTCTTTGTCTAGTAGTTTTATTTAAAAATAATTCGTTTTGCTAAGATTTTATGTTAACAAATGTACAGACCAGAGTTTAAAATGATTTATCTAATTGATTCCTTTTGTTACCTGGCTAGCAGGGAAAAGGGGTCGAGGCCGGTCCTGACCTGTTACAATGAAGACTGACTTGCTATGTGGGATTACACCAGAAGCTTGCAGTGGAGTAATGGTAAGGATATCAAGCAACCTTAAGTATCTCAGCTGTATAGGAGCATATTCTGTTGCAAAAGACCTTCCTGCGAAGATCATGGATTCAAATATGGGACATTTGAACTAATACTTGGACTTTGAAATGAATTTCTTTAACAGTTTTTTCTGCAGTGCAAGTTATTAAACTAAAGCTACTCTATTTCCCCAATGTGTTCAACAAAATCCTTAACGTCTAGCATGGTATCTTAATAAAGAATAAAGTTGTTCTTTAAAAAATCTGCTTTAAGTAGATTTTTCCCCCAAGTTTTCTTAGTTAAGGATGCCAAAAGTGGTATTCACAAATTCTTGCATTGAAATTTTTATTGCAGTGGTATAGATGAATACCATCGTTGGTATCCTTAAATTTTATTTCTGCTCATGAAGGTTAATCATGATTGTTTATATAGTAATCACTTATGAATTGTGTTCAGATACAGCAGTTTCAGGTGTAATCATCAGAGCTGGTTAGTCAGGCATTCCAGATAGTGGTTCTTTTCAGAACCTTTTTTAAAGGGTTGGTTAACTACCTCAGTAGCAGAGGATTGAACTATACCCTGTCTGTACTGTACATAGAAAATCTTTGTAGATAAAAGCAAGGCTTGTTTAATATGATATGAGGGTAAGATTATAATATACCAAATGTAACATTCTTAGTTGCCTTTAGTTCCAGAGGCTTTGTAAGACTTCCTCATGACCATCATAACAGGCCTTGCTTTTGTCGTATTTTGTGGCTGAAAAAGCAGCCTTGCTTCTTCAGATATTGTAGTTATTTGGATGTATAATAGTTTAGCAAGATGTTACTTTTGTAAGACATCAGATGTTCAAAAAAAGTGCATCAGCAACTTGTACTAAATACTGCAGTGTCCCTTTATAAAAGGTCAGACTAAAACTGACAACTGTACAGTGAAGCCTGACATTTGGATATTTTGAAGTTTTTCATAAATCATAGAATAGTATATGGCTGTAGTTTAGCTTTTTAGGTAAAAGGTATGTTTTCATTAGTGCATTTCTTATTGCTGATCACTGTAAAAACACGTGGATCAGCTTTCCATTTCTCTTGCGCAGATCATGATAACCTGTAGAGTAGAGTAGAGTACAATCATTTGTGCTATGTTTTTAATTTTCTAAAGCACCTTGATGACAGTGAGTGTTCAGTGGTGAAGCATCCTCTATTGAACCACCCTTAAAAAAAAAAAAAAAGACAAAACAAACAAACCTTGCCAAGTCCAACTTCGTATAGGTAAAAAGGTAGATAAAATTATAACTTACTTTGGACTTGGCATAAAGAGCTTCCCTTAACCCCCTACCCAAAGGGATACTGCAGTTATACTACATACCCATAGGCACCACAATGAAAATTGAAGCTTATACCTAATTAAGGTTTTATACACACCAGTTCCCCCAGTAAATGCAAATTTCAACAAAATTAGACATGTCATATGTTGAAAATGCTCATGGCAAACAATCATTTTGCATTCCTGCAAATAAAATTGTTTTATACTGTAAGCTGGAGGCGAGTGTAACTTATTTTTGTAATAAAGTTTTTATTTTTTTTATGTGTCATTAATATAAATGTGTGTTAGTACAGAGATCTTCTGGTTAAAAACTTAGAATCGCACACATTTCAGTATGTTTACTTGTATTTACATAATTTTTAGAATAGTGGTTGCCAATAGCCTGTATGTTTCACATTAATTGATTTTTTTTTTTTTGTTATCTTAATAAACCATTTTAGTATGTTGTATGTCAATTACTGGGATAGCTGGGACATGAAGTGTAATTTAAAATTGTCAAGTATTCATTGGAATATGTAAATGTGCCTTGCCAGTTTTGAACTTTAAGACAAAGTAAGTGAGTGATGGTGAAAAGAGTAGTCAACGCATAAGAGACATTTGCTACCACAGTTTCATATACTGCCCTTGCTAAAGAAAAGTAACTTTTTTTCCTCAAATTTGAGTATAAAAGTATATACAGTTGCATTAGCTTCTGAATTTTCAAATCTAGCGATAGAATATTAGGCTTATGGAAAGTGGGTTTGCTAATTGTAGCCTTAAGTATAATTTTGAATTTCAATGTAATCCTTGGTGCTGGCATTCCCAGTGCCAAGGAGTTTCAATGCTCCCTTCACAGAGGTTGCCATGCCTACTGGCACTTTTACTGTCATATGGTTTTATAAGGAACACTGTCAAGATGCGGAAACCAATTTTGAACTTGCTATAAAATGAAAACCCTGGGGGCTGTCGGAGAGGGGGAAGCCCTTAGATTTCTTCATCTTGAAATCTCTCCATTGCTGAAAAACTGAAGACGCTTGTGGGATCACAAGTGCTGGTGACTGGTTCTTGGTCTGGAAAAATGTTGGGGCAGGGATAATGTATTTATGGGGTTATAACCGTTGATGGAAGTGCATAAAAAAAAAAAAATTGCTATTGAGGCAGTACATGTGTTGAAATTGTGGATTGCATCCTTAATTTCAGCTCTGATAAAAGTATGGGGGACTTCAATTAAAAAAAAATGTTTTAAAAAAAAAGGCAAAATTGACAAGAAAGTGTTTCTAAGGGAATGCAAGCAATGGTGAGTGAGCAAAATATCAAGATCTTGACAGTGTTCCCTCTAATTATGAACTCAAGCCATTATAACTTTTAAAATTAAATATGATTTGCACTGTTCTGATATTGGTGCAGTTTTTTAGCAGAATGATCAGAAAACTAAATTGCATGTGGTGATTAATATTGTGGGGGAAAACATCAAAAAAAATATGTTCTTTTCAAAGCTTTAAATTCGATTGTGTAAAGAAAAAACCAGTTCATTATTAAGTGGAAATACCGGTGAGAATGGGCGAGTGCGTATATAACAACACCAGTTTGGTTGCACTCGGGTGTTGGTAAACTTGAAATGTTCTACAGCAATAACCCATCTCGTGCGGGGGTGCTTTTGGTGACAAATGGACATTAAGACGCAGTTCTTTTTGGCGTGTTGAAGGCAAGTGTTGACTTTTATGTATTGTGCTGCCTCTGTTTATTCTCACAGGAGGCTCTCTTCCCTGAAATGCCTGCAAAGGTTTGAGTAGAAGCTTAGCGTAGCTCCACATCGGTTTGTAACGTGTTCTTCGATTTGAAGCCTAGTTGAATTTAATAAGAAATTGGAAGGTGCTGCTGCTTAACACTTCTGGTTTATAAACACTCCAATACATAGCTTTTTTTAAAGTATACTCTTGTTTTAATATTCATTTTTTCTTGAAGGTTTTCATATAGGACGTACAACTGTATTTTTATTTTTATTTTTTTTTAGTTTTTAAAGAGGAGATTTGTTACGACCCAGGAGGCTGTTGTTACAGATTCTAAGACCAGTTTCTGAATTTCTGCATTGTACAACTTACCTAAGTACTGTCTTAAAATGTGAAATATGGAATACTAATTCTGTTCGTGTTTGGGGCGAGGGGCATGACAAAGTTTAAAATAAACTTAGCCTCCTCTGAAGGTAGGATTCCCAACTTAATATTTCAGGATAGAAATGTCATGTATGGCTGCAAATTTTTTCTTTTCCCTTGTGCCTTTGATAATTGTTTAGGGACTTAACTGCTAGGCTGAACAAAAAAGTTATTTTGATGATTCCTTACATCAGTGAGGGGAGAGGTTTGTCTTAAGAAATAAAACTGAAAGGCAATATGGACACAAACACATGTAATGTTTTCTGACAAGAAGTGTGTTCAAATTGATGCATCCCACAAAATTAAGACTGTTATTCCCTCACTTGTATTAGTGAAAACTTACTGGGAAATGTTAGGTGTTTAAAATGGAATAGCAAGTTTTGGAAGTAGGAAATAAGGCAATAAACTTTACAATGTAGTGTTCTGAGAACTGAAATCAGTAAAGTTGGAGCTCGAGTTTGTGTTTGGTAGCCTGAAGCTTAAGAATCCCAACTCTGCCTGCGATGGACTTAAAAGTCTGTCCTGTTGAATTAATTCCAGCACCAGCACATGCCATCTCTTGGCTGGAGCAAGCCAGTTGTGTTAGTTGGGCAGAGGAAATGCCAGATTATACTCTGTCATTTGCTCTGTCAGATAAAAGTGGTATGTGGCACCAGGAGAGGAAGTAGAGCTGAAGATTCCTTGATCGTTAATATGAGTAGGGGAGGGGGGAGGAGTAAATGAATAATGTTTACTTTACAGCCATCTAGTGCAAACAAACATCGAGTTTCCTAGAAGCTCTGATGTTAAACTCTTTTTTTTTTTCTGGGAGGCTGATTTTCACATCGTCATCTGATGATCACTTTGCAAGTGCTTAATTGTGTTATAAAATCCACCACGTGAAAAAGTGTCTTCTCTTTGGTGCTCCTTAGCCTTGAGTGTTAAAATAGATAGATCAGCTGAAAAGTGCTACTAGGACTCATTTGTCAGTTGGAATTTGGAGAAGAGGGGTGATTGTCTCATGTAATGATGTCTTTTTCTTGCCAACGGGTTACTAGTTTTTTCCACAAACATTCATGTTTTTGAATGGCCAGTTCTTGAGTGGCTGCTGCACAGCTGAGCTCATCTGGAAACATTGGGTTACAGTGATTATTTTAAGCTATCTTCATGAAAACGTCTTTAAATGATGAGACTTCAAACAACGTGCTCAAAGTTGGGGTTCCTTTTGCTAAAAAGAAAAAAGTGACAGTCTAGAAAACACAGTTGTACTGTGTAAGTAATGGGTAGTTAAATACAGCTTGAATACTTAAAGTTTGAATCACAAGATATGTTTCAGTTCCAAGAGTTCATGAAAGTTGGCATCTACTCCAAAGCCAACCCTTCGTTTCTGATGGTCATTTAGGTAAAACCTGCAGTGTCAGAAATCTGGATTCCCTCTAGTCTGATCTATTTGGCCGATTAATGACGACAGTTTGCTTTTGCTGTTGGCACAGTTGTAGTTAAAAGTTTACTTGTTTTGGTCACTAATGTGTAGAGAAGACACTGAATCTTACCTGCTCCTTTTCTTTGCACGAAGGAAGTTGTGAAATGCGTTCTTAGTTGCGCTGCGCAGCCGGTAGAATAGCCTGTGCCACTTGACTGCACAGAAGATAACGGTAAGTAAAAATAGACATTCTACTAGTACTTAAAATGACTTGCGGTATCTAAAATCCAACCTCAGGAGGCAGTTTAATTGACTCCTCATCTGCAGTTATTAGGGCGGTGGTGGGTTTATAACTCTTTGATTTTTAGCGTGTCCACTTCAACGCGAAGTGAATGTTGAGTGTAAATCTGTCAAGTGAAATTCCATAGTTCAGATCTAAAAAGCTCTGAAACGCTTCATACGTCATTTGGGGTGTATTTTTAAGCTGATGGGGTAATAATCATAGTTGTTTAAGGGTATTTCCATGAACACAGTCAGCCATTGAAAGCTGGGAACCGAGTGTATTGGATGCTGAGTTCCTGGTTCCAAGTGTAGTGTTTCCAGTATCGTTCTGCTATCTAATGTAATTCTCAGATTATTATTATTTTTAATTCCTTTTTAGTGGAATGAAGAATGCAGCTAATTCTTTTCACTAGCAGTGGTTGTTTAAAAACTATCTCACTAAATATAACTAATGTGGGATTTAAAAGCTTCCCCTGTGAGAATTCAACAAAAGCAATTTTATAGATACTCTATTAGTAAATTAGGGCTTTTCTTAAGGTGCAATTTCAGCATACTTCAAAATGAAGCTCAGTATTAGGAAACACTCGTGAGAGTCAGTCTTAAATAAATGATAATTAAGATTTTTTCCTAATGCAGATGTATCACAATTGGAAGGTAAACTTAATCTCTAATACTACAGCATTTGAGATGCTGATAAAAATATCTAGTCCCTGCAGCTGGAAAAGCTGAAGTGGCTGTTAAAAAAAGACTGTTCCTTTTTCAGATTGTGGCCAAGGGCTTCCATCGGATAGTGCAATGAAACCTTTTTTTATTTCCAGTACAAAGAGTTGTTGTAACAAGGTAACCCGTTTCCAATCCATAGTTTTCACAGAATTCTTGAGGGTTTTTTTATATGTGCTGAAATTGATATTTTTAGCAGAAGACAAACCTCCGGTGACAGTCACTGGTGTATATGTGAGTAGTGCTGTCACCAAGAAGTGACCAGTGTGTAACTTTGACTTAAAGTAGTCCAGTGAAACTACCCTTTATTCCTACACTTCTTCAGAAGGATGTTAGTTTACACTTCCTTTTGAATTAGTGGGATGATTAAAAGTTATTTTGAAGAAAACCACGGCGTGTACATTGTTAAAATCTGTCAAAAATTTGCAAGTAAAGAAACACGCTGCAGGTTTCATGCTAACAGAAGAATAGACTTGGATGTACAGGAAGGAGAAAAAAAAAAAAAAGGTCTTAACTTCTTTCACTGGAAGTCCTGAAGGTACCACAAGCTTTTGGCCTCAGCAGTGTCTAAGTGGAAGCTGCGTTCACGTAGTTGAGTAATCTCAGCTGCCTTGCTCCACTCTGTCTTCATAAAGCTAACTCAACCTTTCAGAAAACTCTTACCAAAAAATCCATTATGGGATTAACTCTAGTGAGGTTGATCTTCCAGTAAAGAAGAATCTGGAAGGTCTTGAATCCATTGGATTTAAAGTAAATTCCTTGCGTGCGTGTGGTGGTTTGCACCTTGGTTTTTGCATAGAAGTGATCTTGCAATGGGAATGGTAATGGTAATGTAATATATGGCACTTGGAATTTTTTTTAATGATTTACTAATCTGAAATAATATTATAGAGTTTGGTTTGTTGATGTTCTGAACCATTCCAGGTGGTCCAAGAATACGATCACTATTTGTATGGCATGAACTGATCACTAAGTCTCAGACCCTGAGAGTTGCTTCTTTGAGGTTGTCAGCCTTTTCTTAGGTTAACTGGTGAAATCAGTACGGATTTTTAATAGGGAGTATAGAGTTTTGTTTTCTTAATAGCAGTGTTTAAACTTCCAGAGTTTATTTACCCTCCTGTAATGTTTCTGAAGAACTGCTTTCCTGGAGTAGTGAGCCAGGAGTGCAAAGTGAGGCCTCCCAATTCATAAAGTGCTTTGAGGTGCACGAAGGTGTCCTCACCACAGGGTACAAATGGCATTGAGCTAAATCAGGTGGTGGTCGCATCTCAGCAAGCTTAGCTCAAATGACCTGCAGTGATGGGCTGTGCTAAAGCAGATTACTGGGGTATGCTAAAAAGCTGCTGTAGTTTTCCTGAGGAGTTAGTAAAGAACAGCCAGGGTAGTAACTCAGTACAGCTGTGGGCAGGTGGTGATCCACTCTGATTCTTGTAGTCAGGAGGAAGAAGAGACAGTCAGGCATGATGTGTTTTAATCATCTGTTAAATTTCTAAGCCCTTTTGAAGCAACCTTTTTTCTACTTAATTACACAAAGATCAAAACATTACGGTTCAAAGTCTGTTTAAAGATACAAGGACACGTTAATTTAGGAATTCTGGTTTTCAAATCAGATGGCTAGATATTGTTAGAGCCCAGTAATCAAGGCGTGTATTTTAGAATCATGGTAAATTTTTGACTTTGTGAAGAAATGCCCTACTATTAAACACATATTTAGTATATCCTGGGATTTCTCTATCTAGCAATAATGCATATATTGGGAAAAACCCCTAATCCAACCCTTCCCCTCCTGGCCTATCTCCAAAAGGTGTTTAGGAGAGCACTTGGATATGCAACACTTCCTAAAAGCATGCAGGTTGAATAGGTGATAGGGGTTGAATTCTGAGATATGGAGCAGGGGAGATGCATGTGATAACCTTGGAACTTCTGCCTCAGTCACATTAAAAGTGATGTAGAGAGCTCAGGTTTCAAAAAGTAAAATTGTATTTAATGTTCAGCTTAAAAAAAAAAAAAGTGTCTTGACTCTGACATCTCAAAGAACCAAAAGTGTCCCTGTGAAAAGGAAAACTTACAGAGTCTTCTGTAAGTTTTTGTTTTTTTCTAAAGCAGTGATGACAACCAGGGAAGTTCCTCCTCAGGGAAATGCTAAGGAGTATATTTGCCTTGTATTTAAAGGGTTAACCTAGGAGGGATGGAATCACAAATGCTCCCCGCTTGGGAAAGCTCTTAACAAACCATATTGTTTGCTCCAAGAAATAGTTGTACCTGTGGGAGAAGACCTTAAATGTGCTGGCAAGTTTGTAGTCTAGGATTAAAGGCAAAATGGTCTGGGAAACACCCTGGTGAACCACAAGGTAGAAGAGCACTTCGTCCTCCAGCTCGGTAGGATCTTTGCTGCTGTGACTCCGTCTCCCCTTTTCCCATGGAAGGCGGGCACGCTCCAACCAGGGAGTGTCCACTGATGGATCTTGCCCAGATTCAAACATCAGGTTGAAAGCAGGCACAGGGTCCTTGGATTCCATGTCAGAAGGTAAGAAGAACTTGTCCTCGCTGCCGTAATCCTCAGGGCTGCTTTATCTTGGTAGAAATTCCAGAAGAAAATTATCCGGAAGTATCCCTGTAAGGGAGGAGGTTTGAAACACGGCCAAATAGAAAAATGCTGAAAACCCTGTTACGATGCCTGATTTTATTTCCAATGTCATGTTCTGAGAGGCAAGTGACATCCCAGAGCTGCTGTTTGAAAACCTGCTGCTTTGAAGAGATGAACTCATAGTCTCAGCCCCTGGGAAGCAAGAGCCAGCCTTGAATATCAGCTTCATGTTCCAAAGATGGACCTTTTTTCACTATAGGTGAGGAGTTCTTCGGTTTCTTCTTTCTTTTATAACATGTTTGCCACTCACTGCCCTTAATAATCCCTTAAAAGGTGGACACAATTAGGGCAATGAGAAAAACTGTTATGAATAGGGTGTGATAATGCCTCCTAATTGAGTGATGCTTGAGGGATTGTGGCACACAAAGTCTTCGTTTGAATGTGGCTTAATGCTGGGGGCAAAGTGAGAATGGGGGTTCAGCATGTAAAACTGGGGTGAGTCGATGCCAACTCAGCAGCCCCTTTGCAGATTTCAAATTCAGGATGGGCCCAAAGAGCTCCCAAGGACACCAGCTGCTTGTATGGAGTTGTGTTTTTTTTCTGGAAGAGCATGCATTACAAGCCCAGCATCCTGAGAGACAGAAGGGGCTGATTGTTTCTTGGGATCAGGCCAGGACTTGTCATTAGAGACCTGGTGATGCAGGTGGATTCCACACTGGAGGTGGTCTTCACGTGTACTCAGAAATGAAGTTGCTTACAATGTGCTTGGAACCAGACATCTGGGACCCTCAAGAGGTAGGAAGATGTTAAGAACCAGTATAAAGGTGGTTAAACTTTGAAGATGTAAGTTTCCTCAAGTCTATGTGTCTTAATGTGAAAAAAGTAACACCTCATGAACAAAACGAATCTGACACTGAGGTTCTCAAATGCAAAAGTGATAAGGCAGGAGAAGGCTGAAGGAGCAACGCTGTAAGGTAGAATACAGCTGGCAAGTTGTATTTTGCCTGGAGAGTCTCTCCTTACTGAGTTAGAAGAGGATCAAGTGTAGGTGAGGCTTTGTCTCGTTCATCAGCAGTCGGGATGTACAGAAGCATTTGTTGTCATAGACAGCTTTCAGTGGGGAAAAGTTGTCGTTTTCTCTGCAGGTGAGCACAGTGAGCGGCACCTCGGAAGACTCCATGGGAGATGGGAACGTTCCTGGCTGTAGAAGTAATGGGAGGTGGAGGCTGGTGTATGTTCTAAGCTCTTGGTGAAACTCAGGTGAGCAGCTTTGATCTAAGACGCCTTGGACTAAATGCACTAACTCCATGTCTCCTGCCAAAACTGCTCCTCCAGATAATCCACTATTTCAGTTTTGTTCCTTTCTTTTGCTGGCTTTTAACTATTACCCTTGGGCTTCAGGGAAGAAGAGGGAGTCATAGATAGCTTGACTTCTCCAGCCCTAACAAAAAACTGAAGGGGAAAATGGAGAGGGGAGTACAGCTGGTCCCCATTGTGGTCCAGGAGAACAGATACATGGGTTTTTCAGAGTGGAGACTGGTATTCACATTTTTCTGACCATAATATATCCCAGGAACACACTAGATGTGGCCAGTACACCCCAGGTTAGTATTTGATCTATGGTTTACCAGGTCCAAGCTGAATAGTGAGCAGTGAAGAACTTGCTACACGTTCTAGATAAATAATGGTTATGAGACTTGTACGTGGGCTGCTAGGAACCTGGGTGGTATTAGAGAAGCCTTTCTCCATTTTGGTATTTTCTGAAGCAAAATCTACTTTCTCAAGGAAAAAATAATATTTCTTCTTGCATCTGAACTGCACTGACCCCAGCTTGAGGTCTATCTGAGGCCTCCCAGCTGTGTGTGTGGTGTTATGAGGTGTCTTAAGGGCATCTGCTGAAATCCCAAAGACATCAACCTTCACTTGTAATTCCTGAGAAGGGGGGAAAAATACTATAAACTGCACTTGGACAGAATGCCCCAAACTCAAGATGAGATCGGAGGATTTAGAGCTTCTGAAGGGGAAGAAAATGTTATATTCCTTACAGTTTGATAGGAAAGATGGTAAGCTGATTTTCATATTAAAATGCCCTTTTACGAATGTATACTTTAAAATATATATGTGTGTGTAAAAGAGGCAAAACTTTATGCCTCACATTTTAAATCATTTCTTTTGTACTTTTGTAGAACAAGAAGAAGCAGCCAGGCAGCTTATAGAGTAGCAAGTCATTCACTTACAGATCAGAAATTGATTTAGGAAGTTTTAGAATAATATTTAGTGTTAATAACTGTCCCCCATACAATCTCAGACCCTACAAGCTCCTTAGGTAGAATACCAGTTACTCATATACAAAATTAAAGCAAAACTTTAAGTAGTGGAGTTTTGCAGAAATTAGCTAAATCATCTAAATAGTCCTTGTTTCTTGATTTCCCAATTTATCCCTTTTCCAAACAGCTCAAATACCTGCCTACGCATGCCCTGTCCCTCCCCAAGGGATGCTGTAGGGAAAACCACCCTGCCAGTGGAAAGTGTGCCCCGTAACCAGGAAATTAGTGTAGAACATCTGGAGGAATCACCAGTAACTGTTCTTTGCTGCTCCAGGAGAGAGACTTGGCTTTCTGTTCTGCCAAGGTTTGTCTGCTGAAAGGCCCACAGAGGAATCATTGGCTTCTACAGGAGCACCATTAATGGCAGTGCTTGAGGTGAAGTGGTATATAATAATAAAACCACTTTTCTATTAAAAAAAAGCCAGTGTCTGGCAGGGGAGAAAGGTTTGGCAAACCTTCAGGAACTCTGATGAAGATAGCATTGATCAGCCATGAGCTGTAAAGAAGCCTGAGCTTGGTGCTGAGCCCCGCTTATTAAATTAAATTAAAATTACCATATTCCTCTTGTAGTGGAGCTTTGCCATGGAGCCATACGCTCAAGATATACCACAAAATAAGTAATACAGGTGAGCTGTACTTGTGCTTCACAAAGTTGTTCTCCAAAAGTCTCAAAACTCATAAGTGTGAGGAGGACTAGCCCTCTGCTCGGGCACTTTCATAGTATCATCTTGTGCATTCTGCCTTTTAGCAAACATCAGATTTTTTTGTCATATATTTAATATTCTTTCCAGGGAAACATAGGATTTGTATCTTACAGCTTTTTATTTTCTCCCTAACCATTCTGAAAAATGCCTCAGGTTTTGATCTGCATCCTTTAGATGGAGGAAAATGTCAAACTCATTGCATATGTCCTCAGCCAACAAATGGTAAAACAATGTCCTGGTTATACAACTGCTCTGTAACAATTCCTGGGTGGTGTCTGATGAAAGCCTTCACCGAAGCACAAATAATTTTTGGAGGGTGATAATTAACGGTGCTCAGCTCTTCCCCTATACTGCTTTTCCATACTTCGTGTTGTCGGAGAAACTGGTGGCTCGAACTAAAAATATCTCTTATGGAATTCTGACCTGGCAAAAACACTCCAGGCATTTCCAGCTGTATCCACAGAAGCTAAAGCAACGGGCTTTGGGATACCAGCTCGCCAGGCACCAACAAACCCCTCCAGATCACTACGTCTGGGTTTACATGTCCATTGTAGCTGCTGATAGTGATTGTGTCAGTATCAGTAGAAAGCTTTCTCTGACCAAAGCTGGCTTCAACAGCAACCTTTAATTATAATTAGGATTTTCCCCACTTCTGCCAAGTTCGGATGTTGATTAGAGCTTCCTGAGTATGTGAAGACTTTAGGTTGGGAATTTTTGTCACTGTCCTGCTCCTAAAATGGAAAAAAAGAGTCGATCAAAAACTAGAGTTATGTCCAAATGAAGGAAAAAGATAATTCTTCATAGGCTAAAATGTTAAAATACACTGAAGTAGGGCAAAAGAATACTTAAGGAATAATTTAAGAAGGTACTAGTTCTACTAATAAAAATAATTTTGAATGCTATTTTATTGGAGGGTTTTATTCCCCCCTGTTGCAGCCTGTCCCTACTCCAGCACTACAAACCAGGAGGTAATAAATTTGGAAAAGGACAGGGAGAGCAACGAAGATGATAAAAGGTACAAAAGCGCTTTTTCTGAAGAGCAATTCACCAGAGCAGGAATCTTCATTGTGGAAAAGACAGTTTGCTCAGGTAGCTGAAGTATTTTGATAAATTAAATAGCAATTGTGCTGAGCAGGGAATGATTTTTCACCATCTCTTTTTACAGAACACTCAGTGAAACACAGGAACGTTTGGAGAGTGGTATCTTCACTCCCACAAGAGTAAATAAGGGGTGGAACTCATTGCTGCATGATTTTTGTGGATTTTAAAGTTCATGGCTGTTGAAAAAGCAACTGGAAACGTAGGGAAAAAAAATCTTACTCAGGATATTGCCAAGATTGTAAATCAGAGTAAAAGAATGTCTCGGGAAAGCATTAATATATTCTTGCTATTATTTTACAACTTTTTCCTAGGTATGTATCCCCTGATGGCCATCATCACAAACAGGATGCTCACCCAGCTGAACCTTTCCTGATCCTGTACAGCTGTTCTACAAATCCATCGAATATCTGTGGTGAAAAACTCACACTACCTTTAAATTCTCCAGGTCTCATCCCAGTTAGGAGGCATCAGTGCTGCAATAGTTGGCAAGGTTTTAACGGAAACACACGTCCTCTTACAAGGATTTCCTTGACACCTTTAAATTCAGCTGAATCGAGGGAACAGGGCTCAAGTTCCTCCTCAAATCCCCTACTTGAAATTAATTTCCCCCACTGACCTCAAAATTGGTCGGTGGAAACTCCCTTCAGGACCTGACATAGCTCTTTTCACCAAGCGTGGATCCAGGGCAGGGGTTTCCTTATCCCCATTTTAAGTAAACAGCTTAATTCTCATTTAGACTGAGCTCTTCAGTACGTGCTATGGCAGTGTTTTAACTATCTGCATTGGTACAGTTAATTTCTTTCACAAACTTTTTCTTACAAATTCTTAATGTCCAGCTACCCTTTTATTTAATTATTTTTTGTTATTCCTCCTTGGCCAGACGAGGTTTTTTGGAAGGAATTACGTTTTCCAGATCTTTCCCCTGCATCTGGCCATTCAGCTATCTCACCTAACACTAGATTAAGGTGTGTACCCAGAGAGCTTATCTTCCCTTCAGGTGAACTAATACAAAATTTCCATGGACTCTACCTTTTGCCAAATGTTGCCACAAACCAAATGTTCATTTCTTTAAGCGTTTCTCCAATGTCCACTGTATAGGTCTAGTGCCTCTTACATATTCCTTATATTCCTTAGTGGTCACTTTTTTGCCAGTTTGTGTTTTGTTTGTTTTTTTTTTTTTAATTTTGCAGGTCTCTATTTCTTATTGTCTGTAGTCATTTTCTGCCCCCACCTTGCAACTTTTTGCTCTCTATCCTTCTCCTTTGATGTCCTATAAACTTAGTTTTTGATAGAAAAAAAAATATTTTCATCTCTAATATGTATTTTTTTCTCTGGTATCTGGTCTTTTTAAAAGAATGTACTCAGAAAAATCCTTTTCATGTAAACAATTCGAGGAAAAGCTCTGTGCTCTGACCCTTCTTACTTTCTCCTTGAGAAATACAAGTTCCTCAAGGCAAAACTGCCTCTGGCAGTTGCCTTTTTTGTTTTTTCCTTCTCAATGGGTACATGTCCCTGAAATGGACCTTGCTCCTTCCAGTGGAATTTGAATAGGTTCAGTGCTCCTTGGCACCTCTCTGCCCAGCACCTCTTCTGTGGGCACACGACTGACCCCCTGGATTGCTTTAAGTGGGTTCCTTCACTTGAATTTCCTTACCAGAACAACTCTCCCTGCCTTTTTTTCTTTCTCCCCTGCAAGTCTTTGTTTTGTTGGTGCCAGTCAGTAACTTCATGCTTTCAGCCTGGTAGGTATTTTCAGGTCTTATAATTGAATTGCATTTTACAGTCTCTTAAAAAACCAAAACAAAGTAATGATGAATTTTGAGTGGCCTGTTATAACTGAAACCCCTTAGCCTCTGCCCTTCAACTTCTGTTGCTGCTGAATTTGTTTCCAAACAAACAAACATCATTTTTCAAGCTGTGTAATGGCAGCTGACAGTTCATTCCCCTGCAGTTGTGGAGACAGGAGATCTTTTGTGAATTATGTTGCCCATTTTTTCATATAAAGCATTTTTTCCCTACCACCTCTTGTCTTGCTCCTTACTGTTCTGGAGCAGCTGAGCTTCCCTCTTCTTCTAGAAGATGATTTAAATGAGATTTCGTCCAGGAATCCAACACCTCTGGTACCTTAGGAAGGGAGTTCTCTAACAGACTGAAACCAGTCACTGCTGATGGATGCTCTTTGAAGTTTTGAGTGTAAAAGTCAAGTCTAAAGTACCTACTAATGCTTCCTTTTCTTGGGATCCAAACAGATTTCACATTGACTTGTAAACTTTTAGGAAGGGCTCACAGAAAGGATCAGGGACTCGTGGGGAATAATTTATAAAGGAAAATTAATTCCTTGTTGGGCAAATATGAAGGATTGCATTATGTAAGTTATCCTTGAAAAAAAAAAAATGTAATGCCTTGCAAAGAGCAAAAGCAGACTTGCAGAGTAAATTAAATGCAATCAGCTGGTGAGAATCTGTGCATCATGGTTCACTGCCTGCTTTATTAAAACAAAGGTTTTTTTTAAGCTAAAAAACCCCCACTTTGGTAAATAGAATCTCAGCCTTATGACTGAGCCATATTCAGCCAACAAATAGAGCTTTATGTTTTAAGTTATTTTGAAAATCTACACTAATAGATTTTTTGGATGCTAGAAGATGCAATCTTCTGTTGCTATTAAAAAAAATAAATGGAGAACTAACTCCCTAAGACTTGTATGGTAAGTGAAAGATCCTTATACATTTTAAATATTAAAATAAAATCCAGCTTTCCAGAATAACCCAGTCCTGGCCACGATGCTTCAGGAGGCCATCTCCAGATGTACATTCTCCCCCTTCAGCTCTCCAGAGAGTCTTCCATGAACTTATGGGGAAAGCCTTGCTATTGCTGGGGAATTGCTGAAGTTCCTATTTCTCACATAAAAGCAACAGAATTTTGAAAATCTTGGTGGTGTCAATATTTCACTTTTGTTCTTCCATATTTTTGTGTCTTTGAGTGGTCGTAGGGGCAAGGGTTACTGAGGGTGATGGGCCATGTAAAAAGTCTGTGAATTGAAGGAAATCTCACAGCTTCTCAGATGACACAGTACAATTAGTGCCAAATGTGAATGTGGCGATTTTGCACTAAATAAACATAACCCTAAAGGGTGATGCTACATATTAAGTGAACTTTTACCAAGAGTAGAGAAGACAAATGGAAGCAGAAATTTGAGTTTTGTTCCTGGTGGTTTGCTGTACAAGTCACTTCCAAAGTTAGATACGTGATGCTGTGACACCTTTATGAAGTATTTTAAGAATTACAGATTTTTTTAAAAGTTATTCCCTATTAAAACCACTGCAAAATAAATGACTAAAAGTCACAGTGAAGTAGTGAATAAGGCAAGCAGGTAGCAAAAAAGTATCTTCTAAGGAAAATGAATTTCCTCTGAATAGACTGTATGGAGATTTTCTGTGTGTATCCACCTTATTTGTTCAGGTTTTTTTCCTAACAGAAAACACGTGGACTGACATGAAATAATACTGTGCAGAGGCTCTTAAAGAAATTCAAGCTGACCCTGGGCTTATGCCAAGCTGTCTGGGAAAGGTCAACATGCTGAAGTCAAACTGCAGCGTTGCACCTGCTCTGGAGGTCAAGGGAAGTGTTGCATAAAATGATGAAACATTTGAGCACAAGACTCTGAAAGCTGTTTTCAGCTTTTGGTTTCTAGAGATTGACTCACCTTCCAAACACTGACTTTTCCTGAACAGTGCTGCTGTGGGGTTTTCACTGATTTTGTAAACATGACTCTTCTGAACAGAAGCACTTCACGTGCACTTAAACACCTTTTGACCAAATATGCTTGTGTGGGGCTAGTGCAAATGAATATTGAAAGGCAATATAATATAATTCAAAAATAACAGCAGGCACTTCTTGAGCAGGTCTCTTTCACGTGGGCAGCTCCCAAGCCCCTCTATCGGTGAGATTTCCCAGTTGTTTAAGCACTTTTATTGTGTCCATTGAACTAATCTTTCTGTAACAAGTCGTGCCATGTTAATGTACATTTTGAGCTTCCTAAGGACAGGGTTGCTAAAGTGTTCAAGCAGGTTTCAAAGTTTGTGGTGCCGTTTTGAAGGCAGTTATGTGAAGCTGGCTTTATATTGTTCTCACTAGCAATAAACTACATTCCAGAATTAGTGCATTTTCAATGTCTCAGCCTCGTATAGTTGCTGATGTTAAGGAGGCCTGTTACGTTTTCTACCCCCTTCCTTCTCCTCACGAGCAATTTTGCAGTTTTGAGAGGTGTTTAGGCAGTTTGAGCGTCCCAGTCGAAATGATGTCGTTCAGTCATCATCTAAATATAGAGCATTTAATCAGATGGCGTGGTTTCTGGCCCCCCAGTTGCCCAGAACTGAAGTATTTATAACTAGGTAAGCTTTCTGTCATCAAGAGATCTTCTATTTAGGGGGCTCAGCCACAGCCTCTTGGAGGGCAGAGGGCTCCAAATGCCACCCCGACCTCCTCATCTCTCCGGGAGCCCTCCTTGGGACCTCGCTGCTCCTCCGCTCCCCCTGTCCCCTTGCGGGCGGCCTTACCGCCCTTCCTCCCCCTCAGCCACCGCCACGGCCCAGGCCCTCCCCTCTCCACAGGCCTCAGGGGCGCCCACCCCGCGGTCCCATTCCATCCCCACCGCCCTCCCCCGAGCTGCGGCGCCGGGATGACGGTGGTGGCGGTGATGTGGGGGTAAGGAAGAGCGGGAGCGCCGGGCCTGGGCCTCATCCACCTCCCGCCGCCGCCACGTCGGGCCGCCCCCCTCTCTCCCTCCTCCTTCAAACAACATGGCGGCGGGTGACGCCGGCGTCGCCCTCACGTGATCCGCCCTCCGTCACGTGACGGCGGGACCGGAAGCGGTGCGGCCCGGTCCCGGTCTCTCCCCCGGTGCCCGGTCCGCTGAGGGGGGGGGGCAGCGGCCGCCGACCATGAGGTGGCTGCGGGCGGCCGGGCAGCGGTTACGGCAGCGGGTCCGGGGCGCCGAGGTGTTGCGGGAGACCTGCCGGCAGTACCCGCTCTTCTGCTGCCTCCTCCTGGGGCTGGGCGCCGCCACCCTCCTCCTCAACCGGTAACCGGCGGGGCGGGGGAGGCGGGCCCGGGGTAGCGCTGGTGCTTTGCCGTGAGGTGATGTTTCCTCCCTCCTTCCCTCTTTCTTTAAAAGGTACCTGCACGTTTTAATGATCTTCTGGTCGTTTGTGGCTGGCGTCGTCACCTTCTACTGCTCCTTGGGACCGGATTCCCTCTTGCCCAATATTCTCTTTACAATAAAATATAAACCCAAGGTAAATATGGCTGTTAGCGCGCCTGTGCCGCCTTTAAATTTAGTAAGAATTTATGCTGGGTAGCGATTCTTGGGTCATTGTGGCTGCTTTCAGAAATGCTGCACATCAATACAGCTCAGATCCACCAACCCCTAGATGTTTTGTAGCAAATACACAGCAATTAATACTTTGGATTCTTCATACTGTGATTCCGTAGTATGATTCTATATGTTTCTGCATAGCTCTAAATAGTTTCTGCATAGTTAAATCTAGATAAATCTAGATATGGCTGTAAAGCCAGTTGTTGGGAGTGATCGTGGACATTATTTTCCGTTTCACTCATTTTTCACTTTTGCTGTTTGAGTAGCAAGTAGTTGAGAAATTATGTGGTTGGGCTCTCTTTTATTGAGGCTTTTTCTCTCCTAAAGATGCTCCTCCTTTGTCGAGCCAGTGCACTGCATTTCAAAGGAAAAAAACCCAAAACATTCCCAAAGGAAATTGCTGTTTTCTAACTAAAAATGGTTTCATGTAGAATTTCATAGGACTAAAAATGTTATAGTTGCAATCAATAGTTCAAAGCTGTGAGGAAGGCAAGTTTTGTAGAGAAACCAGGTGGTCTGTTATTAGACCATCTGACGTACGGGGAGATGACTGGAGATGTGAAAGGGCATCTGTGCACTTGAACTTTGTTTTCATGGAAGCAATTTTTCTCTTTGGTTCATTTGTTTCTCAAACCATGCCTTGTTATCTTGCTTCCCTGGTTCTCCCTGTTCCTGGGAGAACAGCTTTGTCTTTATGCTGTTCAGTTCTCTGCAGTTGTACACTCCAAAGGGAAATTTACGAATGTATCAGTACATTAAGAGCATCATCACTTTGAAGAATGTAAACTTGTCCAAATATTTTCTCTTAGCAACTAGAATTGCCGGAGCTATTTCCCCACGGTCACAGTTGTGCTGTATGTGGAAAGGTCAAATGCAAGAGGCACAGGTAAATTAAATACCTGGCACTGGTAAGCTTAGTATTTCTTATATTTTTTTCACATAACACCAGGAAATTTTCAGTGTGACATTCACCTTTTCTGTGCTCTCCTACAGACCCACTTTGCTTCTGGAAAACTATCAGCCGTGGCTGGATCTGAAAGTGTCTTCCAAGGTTGATGCATCGCTCTCGGAGGTAACTGCTGCTTCATGTCTGTAGTACCTTGAAATTCAGTGAGTTTTTATTATGTATCTCTTATGCCTGTTACTTCTGGTTCAGTAGATAGTTCAGATGCACTTACCGTGTATGTTAACTTGTTTCTGTAAAAATCAAATCAAAAGAATGTATGTTGGGAGCAGAGAGGCGAGATGGACCACTTGTTAACACAGAATCACAGGATGATCTGGGGTTGGAAGGGCCCTCTGGAGATCATCCAGTCCAGCCCCCTGCCAGAGCAGGTCCACCCAGAGCAGGTCCCACAGGAACGTGTCCAGGTGGGTTTGAATGTCTCCAGAGAAGGAGACTCCACCACCTCTCTGGGCAGCCTCTGCCAGGGCTCTGCCACCCTCACAGGAAAGAAGTTCCTCCTCATGTTTAGGTGGAACTTCTTGTATTCAAGTTTGTGCCCATTTCCTCTTGTCCTGTCACTGGGCACCACTGAAAAAAGACTGGCCCCATCTTCCTGACACCCTCCCTTGAAGTATTTATAGGTGTTGATCAGATTCCCCCTCAGCCTTCTCTTCTCCAGACTAAACAGACCCAAGTCCCTCAGCCTTTCCTCATCAGAGAGATGCTCCAGGCCCCTCATCATCTTTGTAGCCCTCTGCTGTCCCCTCTCCAGCAGTTCCCTGTCCTTCACAGATGTGACCGTTCCTATAGTAGCCTGCCTAGAACGTAGAATAAGCATCTATATAAATTGGGAAGTATATAGGAAAGAACAGTTATAATTTAACAAGTCTGATCCTTGAAAAGTTAAGGACTTCAACCTACTCAGTTTGTTGAAGTGAAGGTTGAGTGATCATTTGCTCCAGCTACAAGATTTCTGTAATGAAGATGATAACATGATGGCAGCTATTGAAAATCATCAGACAAAGTGCTATGGTTTGAAGAAGACACAACAATTTATTGCCATTTAGACAGTTATTCTCTTGCCCGATAAACCCTTTCCACCTGGGAAGGGGAATCGGGGGAAAATACCCAGGGAAACCTGGGTGCTGAAATGTGATCAAATTTAATAGAGTAATACTGCATAATTAAAATTTATGATACTAAAGATCCAGTATTGATCCTAATACCAATATAAAACATACAAGGATTATACTCAGCCTATTCTACCAGTGGAAGCTGTGTGCTCCCAGCAGGGGACAGTAAATGATGGACATTGTGAGCTCTGTGGCTTTGGGAGGAAGGGAAGGGCTCAGGGCTCTGGCACCCAGGGCAAGGAGTTCTCAGGATCACAGCCATCAGGGAAGAGAGGGAACTTCTCAGCAAACTTTCTTAATTTCTATTAAATATGACGTTCATGGTATGAAATAACCCTGTTTGCAGCTTGGGTCAAGTGCTCAGGTCTCGCTCCTCCTCATCTCCACACCTGGCAAGGCTTGAAAACTCTGAGACCTTGAACCCTGCATCCCATAGTGGGCCATAAAGTAAATATTTTCACAAATTCAGACACTAGAATCTTCTAAAAATGTAGTTTCCCCAAGCATTAAGAGGCCTTACTGAAAGGTAAAATTACTGACCGAGAAATTAATTGTGTGTTGACCAAACCAGGAAACAAAGCTGTAGTAAAATCTGTCTAAAAAATAAATCAGTATACTCAAAGAAGAATAGTATAAACACCTGTTTTTTTTTTTAATAAGACTGTAAATCAGGAATTTTGGTTTGTTCTTTTCCCTTGAAAACATCTGAAGAGCAATTTTTCTCTGGGTTTGTTTTCTTTGCTTTATTGATTGGTAATTGATGAAATACTTTTGTACCTAAATAGATAATTTTTTGTTCTTTCTTTAAGCTAGGAAAATATGCAAGGATATAGGCATCTTAGTCTCTGTTTATTTAGAATTCCAGCTTTGGAGTTCTGTGGTAGGAAGATGAACAATTGGTCTGTCAGGAGCGAGAAGGTTCTTGCGTGTCAGCTCTTGCAATTAACAACATGGTGTTAATTTGTCATGAAGTCAAAGCTCTGTGTGTCTGTGGTATGAGCTGACACCGTAATTAAGCTGTGCGTGATGGTGTCCCAGGCACAGCCCACAGGAAGGGTAGAAAAAGAATGAAAACCTTAAGGGAAAGGTTGGATGGACAGTTGAAAAATGTTTTAAAAAAACCAAATACAGATAACAACTTGGTGACTTCCTTTGGTTTAATGTAGCGACTTCCTCCACAATTTAAGGAGCAACATTTATTGTTTTAAAATTCCTTAATGTAATACTTTTTTTTTTTTTAAATAAGTTTGGACTTAAGTTTATTAAAATAACGATACTGCTGAATATAATTTCAATAGGCTTATTTTTTAAAACCTCTTAATAATAGGAAGTAAATTAATGCTTCTACGCATGTAATATTTTTTAGAATTTTGGGTAGCAAATAGCTGTGAGGGTTTACCAAAGGATGTGGTAAATGCTGAAGAAGTGGAAATTTTCCTGTTTAGCTTAAATGGGAATTTAATGCTAAAAAAAATTTCTTTGTAGTATTTTATTTATTAGAAATACAAGTAGATACCATAGTTCTCTTCAAAGACTGATCTTTAAAATGCATCACTACACATTGGCGTTTTGTATTTGAGTGCTGTTGCTGTAGTTCTGCTTTTACCAAAGTGATGTGGGCTTTTCTTTGCTGTTTCTTTTTACTTCAGTGGCAGGGCCCTGGCCCCGCTTTATTTAGCAGCGTAGACATGGCTTTTGTATATCTGTGCTGTGTTTCTCATTCCTTTCCTTTTCTTTGGGTGCTTAACCAGAGGGAAGTGCCAGGTCCAAGCTCTGTGCCTTCTCAGGGCAGTGAGTCAGGGTAGGTCATCTTTGATGGACCCAGACAACCAGCCACCATTTTCACCTGTGTAGGATACTGTTTGAAATGGGAAATCTCATGGAATCATAGAATTGCTGAGGTTGGAAGGAACCTTTCAGATCATCGAGTCCAACCATCTACCCAGCACTGACAAAAAACACCACTAAACCAAGTCCCTCAGCACCATGTCTACACGTCTTTGAAATGCCTCCAGGGATGGTGACTCAACCGCTTCCCTGGGCCGCCCCTTCCAATGTTTGACAACCCTTTAGGTGAAGAAATTTTTCCTGATATCCAATCTGAACCTCCCCTGGTGCAACTTGAGGCCATTTCCTCTTGTCCTGTCGCCTGTGACTTGGGAGAAGAGACTGACCCCCACCTCTCTACAACCTCCTTTCAGGCCGAGAGCAATAAGGTCTCCCCTCAGCCTCCTTTTCTCCAGGCTGAACACCCCCAGTTCCCTCAGCCTCTCCTCACAAGACTTGTTCTCCAGACCCCTCACCAGCTTCATTGCCCTTCTCTGGACCTGCTCCAGCATCTCAATGTCTTTTTGTGGTGGTGGTTCCCCATCACAACTCTTCTGTCCTGGTTAGAAGGGCAGCAGCGTGTGCTGCCCACATCGTATTCCTCTTGATCTGCTCTGGGGAAGCAGCATGTAACACGTCCCTGGAATGGGATTGATTCCTTAGGGTTGGAAGGAGGAGAGACTGCTCTTCTTTCCTTCTGTGGGTCACTCATACATTAGAGGGAAGCTGATACAGTGAGTACTGAATTAAGATTAATGAGATTCTAAGGGAGTGCAGCCTGCTTCTGAAAAGCAGATTCTTCAAATACCTGGAATCATACTGGGATTATTTTTTATTCTGGATTAGGTTTTCTAGTTCTTCCTATGCAGGTTGAAGAATTCTGGCAATGTTCTCATTTCCAAATGTTTCTAATTTGAATCAGTTGTATAGTCTTTAAGCTTGTGTTTTCAAGTGCTTACAGGATAATTTAATACACCTTCGAATCAAAAGAAATCCAAGTTTTTCTCACAAGTATGGTTTTTTTCTCTCTTGGATTGTGATGACAGTTTGTCTCACTTGGCAAATTCTTAATCTTTTGCATTCTTACTTTGGTTATCCAGCTGCTCTGCGTGGTTTAGAACAATAAGAAAAACCTGTGCTTGGACTTTCCTCCCCCCTTCATTTATGTTTATTATTATAGTTGAACTCTAAATTGCCTCAACCATGCATCTCCCAATACTTTTGGGAGTATTGCAATGACCTACATATAGGGGTTTTTTCCAGTTTCTACTCCATTCTGCTTTATGTTAGTTTCCCCAATGTTTTCTTTCTTTTTGAATTGGGATGTGAAATCTGTTGGTCAGTTTTATGTCAGCAGGGGAATTGGACTGGATGATCTCTAGAGCTCCCTTCCAACTGTGACAATTCCATGATTTTGTGATGTTGTATATAATTTCAGGTGTTATGGATTGTATGAAGGAGAATTTAATTCTGTTATTCAGTTCAGGAACTCAGCTCTTCCCCTACAATCTCGGTTTTGCTGTGTGAGGGATGATTGCAAGTCAAGTCCTTGGAAAGCTGCTCAGCTACTCTCTTGATCAGCAGCATGAAAGAAGTGCCATGGTGGATCACGATGCTGCCTGTTCAGCTCACATTTTTTTCCATATTTCTTTAAACCTCAGAATCTTGACTTGATTATGGGACCAGAATTTTTTTTTGTTTTTTAAAAGTAAGAAATGGATGTGTGCATGCCAAGAAATTGGTTGTTGTCTGAACATGCTCCTTGCCAGTCCTGAACTCTTTTAGCAGCACGGTGGCCTGCGTCCTTTCCTGTGGGGAATCGCTTTTTCTTCCCTCAGGAAGTGGTCTCAGCTATCGAGTTGTACCTTCCTTTAAGGCTTTTCAAATTGTCTTTGTGGTTTACTTATCAAAGCCTTGCTCCCTTCCAGTCTAATTGGGGCGGGTAATTCCAACCTGCTCCTGAATCATTCATCACTCAGCTCTGCTGTTCCTCCTCCTCCTGACAACTGGGCTCTGGTCTGTGGCAGTCCACGGGGAGCTTGTCTCAGCAGCAGGAAACTGTCCAGCTTGCAGTGTGGCAGTGCGTGCTGGAAAACAACTTCTCTTTAATTTTTCTTCAGCTGCTGCTTGTGTTGCTGCCTGCTGCATTTTGTTTTACACTTACAATCTCTTTCTAATTTAAAACTGCTCGTGGAGGATCATAGAATGGTTTGGGTTGGAAGGGACTTTCAAGATGATCCAGTTCCAACCCCCTGCCCTGGGCAGGGACACCTCCCACCAGACCAGGTTGCTCCAAGCCCCATCCAACCTGGCCTTGAACCCCTCCAGGGATGGGGCAGCCACAGCTTCTCTGGGAAACCTGTTCCAGTGTCTCACCACCCTCACAGGAAAGAATTTCTTCCTAATATCTCATCTAAATTTCCCCACTTTCAGTTTGAAGCCATTACCCCTCATCCTATCACTACATGCCCATGTAAAAAGTTCCTCCCCATCTCTCCTGTAGCCCCTTTAGGGACTGGAAAGGTCTATAAGATCTCCCCAGAGCCTTCTCTTCTCCAGGTTGAACAACCCCAACTCTCTCTGCCTGTCTTCATAGCAGAGGTACATGTAGTAGAACTAGTCATTTTGCAAAATGCTAGAAAAATAGGTAGGCTTTAAATGAAATGACTCATCATTTGTATTTAAAACCGGAGAATAATACTTTACAAGAAAGGAAACCACTTATCATTAGCTGTCATTCTTTGAGATGTCCTGTCTACTCTTGGCATGTGTGCGCAGTGTGAGCAATTGAGCTTGAATAATATTGTTGGTCTTGCTAGAATGGAAGTGGGTACACATGTCTGGCTTTCCTGGCGCTTTACGACAGCGCGGTGGATGATGTGACAGGTTTTTTGTCTGACTTACAGAATCACACTGATACAGTCTCAGTGGAGCATCATCTATAACTGCCTCTGCCATGCTGTGTGCTTAGTAAATGTGCAAATAGGGACCATTTCCTGTGTGCCCAGGGTCAAGGCATTTTTTGTTATGGCCATATAGAGAACTTGAGTTCTAGTAGAACGTGTCTTGACCTCTGATATTGGGACTTCAAGTGTATTTTGAGTTAGTTGCCTGTCTCTGTGCATACTGCCTCCGGGTCTTTGGCTGGTGGGGTTATCTGCATGGCATTGTCCCGTGGAATCATTACCATGAAATCCCCCTCCTACTGTGGAAGTAGGAGGTGACAAGAAGCACTAGCAAGCTTGAAATGATTCAAGTGGAAGTCAGTTACTAGAAACATGGGATGAATTTCAAGGAGACTTTGCCTAGAGTGGGATGGGTCATCAAGTCTCATGTCTTTCCTTCTTTTCTTGCTGATTTAATAACCAGATCTCAGAACCATACGTGTTTGGCTTAGCTGGTGGGAAGAATGAAGTCTCTTAATGTTGGAAACAGTTCTTCTAGTGGCTTTAGAAAATTTTGTAGGCAGAGTGCCACCAAGTTCTGTTAGCAGCTGATGGACTGAAATTGCTGACACGTGCCTGATGGACGGGCTGTCAGTTCCAAAGTAGCTCTTTGAAGAGTGTTGCATTGTACCCCCTTTGAGGACCCTGGCTTGTGCTGGAAGGCAGTCCAAGTCTACTTTCCATTCCAAGCAGAAGATGGTCTGCTGTCGTTCTCTTGATGGGGAGGTGCATAGGAAAGGTGGAGGAAGACAGAAAAGGCATCCTTTAACAGATAGGTGCACAGATGGATTTTTCTGCAGGCCTTTGCTTCTGAACTTCTGAACAGGTCTCCCTCCTGTTGTCTGAACTTCCAAAGAAGATTCTCTGAGATTTCTTGATCTCTTCTGGCCTGGAAAGTAAAGCACCTGTTGTCATCTCCTGCCACCCTTCCACCCTGTTTTTAATGGAAATATGATTGGGGAAGAGGGGGTGCCATTTAGCTTACCCATCCGTCATCAACACATATTGCAGTTACAAGGTCTGTTACTGCTGTAGCACAGAGGGGTAGGAGAAAAGACATTGATAACTTTGTACGGTCCACAACACTCATCTAAAGTTATGCCAAACTGGAAACCATCCCTTCAGAGAGAGGGTGAAGGAATAAAATTTCTCCTTCATGCTTAAAAACAAAGGGAGGAAAAAATCACTGAAGTGGAACAGTTGCAAAAGGGGAGAGTATCTTATAAAATTTGAGTAGGCGATATTCTTAGTAATGGAGTCAAAAAAAGAATATTCATTGAACTGTTCGAGTCTGAAGAATTGAAAGGAATTAAAAAGGCTGTGGTGTGCATTTTACTGAGCGTGCTTTTGTATCATGAGTAGAACAGAGGTATGTAGTGCCCTAAAGATAGTATAAATTTAGCAAGTCTTGAATTCTTGCAGTGCACACCATGTGAATGAGCGCAGCAGCAAATCTTGTCAGAAGGGTAATACTTACTCCCATAAATTATACTTGTAGATCAGCTGTTACATTCAGCTTTCATTTCAAACAGGTTTTACATTTTTCTTTGAACACAGTGACTTCTTTTACCCTGACCAGCCTTTATGCTGCCAAGCACAAACTGGTGTCTAAAGCAGTGATTTAACTGAGGTAATGGCTGTGACTGGAGAAGGTAGTGTGGAGTATATGTAGTGTGGAGTATATCTTGGGGTTATAGTGAAGGAGGAGAAATCTCAAGAAAATTTCATCCTTCATTGAATGGTTAGAGTTGGAAGAGACCTTCGAGATCATCTCATTCCAACCCCCTCCCACCAGACCAGGTTGCTCATTAAAGTTTTATGATGTATGAATTATGCTCTATGAGGTTTGGAAGGTGCTTGTGTTTTTAACTCTTCTAACAATGATTTATAGTAACCTGTTTTATTTTGTAATGTGGCTGTCTTTGTTCTTCACAGGTGCTTGAGTTGGTGCTGGAAAACTTTATTTATCCGTGGTACAGGTATGACCTTTACCTAAAAGTTACTACTTTTGAATAGCGTTAAGTGTTTGTCAAGCTGTTTTCAGAAATAGCCACCTGAAAATAAACATTTCTGTTTATTTAGTAAAATACAAAGCATAATTTTAAGTGCTACAGTTTCATCATTTTATTGTCTCTTACCAGAGTAGAATGAATATTTTAATAATTTCGGTGCAATAGAGGTGATTCTGAAATTCCTATTTCATCCTAAAAACACTTTTAGGTTATTCATTTTTATATGTTAATTTTCTGATAACTCATACTTGCAAGTACATATGGCTTGGTTAAAACCTGTGTAAAACTCAACCTTCCTCCCCCTGCCCCCCACCTCTGAAATTTATTTCCAGATTAGAAGCGTATTGATCTTCCATATTGCTTTAAAACAAATAAATGACTTCACTGTTTCTTAAAAGCAAAAATTCCACTTTTAGTTAATATAGAAATGGTCTTTTTGAATACATGTTGTGGCCACCTTCTTCCAGAGCACCTGGTGATTTTTCAAGTTTTAAGGCTGTGAGTGGTGATGCTGAGCTGAATAGAGTAGTACTGTGTAAATAACCTTAAAATAGTGTATAAAGACTATGAATAATTCTTTTCTTTTCTTTTTTAAAATATTTTTAATTGGTGATGATGGCATTAATGTTTTTAAACGTTTTGCCTTAATTCAGAATTTGACTTTTGCATTGGATGGGAATGTTCAGTTTTTTGCTATAAGAAGTTGATATTTTTTTTTTCTTTTACTCTACACCGTTTTTTTCCTGTCTCTCTGAGATCTAAAATTTTCTGGACATACTTCTTTGCCTGTTTGGTTTTTAATTGTGGCTGGTGGCTGCATGTGTCACATCTATCTTTGTGTGATGAAGGCAATAAAGTATAAAACTTAACTGCTTCTGCAAACAGCAGAGGGAGCTTTAACACCGTGTATTGTGAGTGACCAAGTTGGAAAGATCAAGGTTTTTAACTTTATGGAAAACTACAGCATGTTCTCTTGAGCTGTTTGATAAACTAACAAGTGCTGGGGAACCACCTTCTGTATTTCTTAATTTGAAATTAGGTAGGGTTTTTTTGGCTGGTGGAAGGTGTCTTCAATATCTTTGTTTTGGACTGACAAGGAAACATGGATTCTACGTATTACTTACATCTCTAACGCCCAAGATGGTGGGAAGTCTGGAATACATCCTATGGTAGAGATAGTAATACGTATAGTTAGGAGCACATTGCAAAATATACTTGGTCAGGAGCCAGCAGCCCGTGTTCTGCTGCATCCTGCCCTCTGGTGAGCTGTATAGATGTTCCTGCACGGTCTTTGGTTTTCCATGGCTGCACCTCCAAATTCTGAACTGGTTCCGTAGATTTAAGCTGGAGGGGAACTTAAGCTGGAGGGGAACAGCTTTAGACTGGAGATGAGGAGAGGGTTCTTCACTGTGAGGGTGGTGGAGCACTGGAACAGGTTGCCCAGGGAGGTGGTTGAGGCCCCTTCCCTGGAGATATTCAAGGAGAGGCTCGACGAGGCCCTGGGCAACCTGGTCTAGTTGGGGGTGTCCCTGCTGACTGTGGGGAGGTCGGACTAGATGACTTTTGGAGGTCCCTTCCGGCCTGGACAACTCTTATGATTCACACCACGCTGAGCAGACCTAATGAGCTTTTCACGAACCTGAAGTACTGGGAGCTGCAGGAAACAACTTGGTCCTGAAAAGCTTCCTGGTTCCACCTTAACAGGAGTAATGTCAGATCTGGTCTCGTTCCCTCTAGATTTTCAGGTGTTTCTGTCTTGTAGAGCATGTTAGTGCTACCTATCTGTTCTTTTTTTTTTTTTTTTTTTTTTTTTTTTTTTATCTTCTTTATTTTATTTTTTGTGCCCTGCCTGCTGATGCACCTCTCTGGGCATTAGAGAGGTAAAGTGACATCTCTCACTCATAGATCCCGAAGTAGTTGCCAGAAATTGATATTGCAAGATAAAATCATAGATTTATTACTCAGGGAAAAAAAAGTGCTAAAAGCTGGGGTTTATGTTTGTTTCATTAATAAACTGTGTAAGAACTTGTAATATTTTATTACCAGGTTAAAATTTAGAGGGAAGAAATCCCTAAATTTGGGTCAGTTTAGGAGAATGAAGATTAGTACTTAGAACCCAGTGAACTCTGCTTAAATAGGTAGTTATACCTATGTGAAATTTTTGTTTGGCATTTCTCGAAGTATTTGTACTGCTAATATTTAAATATTTGTGTTTTAAGAATTTTTTTCAACTCTATGAGAAGAATAGAGCATAGTTGTAAGTAATCCAAGTTTGCAAAGCTACAAAACACTGGTCTGAGTATATTGCTTTGTGCTGTACAATTGATGCTTCAGTAACTCTAGTTCTCTCAGATTGGATTAGAATCCAGTAATTAACCACATTTTTGTAAGACATTACTATGAAAATGTTTTTCTTTGATAGTGCCTAAAATAAATGTTTTCACATATGGAGCTGCTTCTATTTTAAATGCAATTAATGCAAGAAAAAAAATCAGGATACTTGTTTTACAGATTTATCAGCTTGCAATTTATTTTCTTCATCTTTTTTTGATAGAGTTGCCCAAAATTTCGTAAGAATAATTGACACACAGGGGAAAAAAATTACTTTGGTATTTGTATATGGTTTTAATTTATCAGTAGATCCCATAAGACTTTGCAGGCAATAGCAGTTGGGTGTATCTCTTTGGAGACGTTGGACTCAGTAACTGTTTACAATTAACAAAATGAGCCTTTTTCTGTTAGCAAATCTCTCTGTCTTACTGACAGTTGTGGTTTTTTTAGTTTTTCCTCAAATTCTGGGAAAACGCAGCCAATTTTTAAAATGTTTCCAAGCGAGTTATTTGGACCTTCCACTTTGTCACTGGAGATTTGGGATTTCACAGGTTCTTGATTTTTATTTTTATTTTTTTTGCCATCAAGTCTTCAGTCTGCTGGTGATTAAAGGAAATCAGGTCTCTGCAAACCTGTGGCGCGTTGTGAAACCACGTGGCATAAAGTCATGGCCAAGTCGAGTTAGCCAAGATGCTGGTTATCCAAGCGTCAATAAAATAACAACTTCTTGGTCCAAATCACTTCATGTATCTTGTTGTCTGTCAAATACTAGAAATAGAGTCAGAGAATTTATTTGCTAATCCCTTGGCTGCCTTTGGCGGTGCGGGTATTTGCTAACCGTGTTGCTTCCAAAGTGTCAGCTGCTGATCTTCAAACAAACCAAACCTTCTCCTGCAGTTTTCTTCTTATCTGCGTGTGATTAGCTGTTGGAGGATGGTTGTATTCCTTACGCCGGGCTGCTTCCTTTGAGCTGCTTTTTCATGCAATAAGCTGCCTGCTTTGACCATCAGGTCACCAGTATTTATACCTCTGAGTGTAGGTGTTCAAACCTGTGTTGGAATGCCATATAACCCAGACTAACAGTGCTTTTAAAAAAATCAGGTGTTGAATAAGGTAAAATGATTGATATAGGCATAAAAATTCTATGTTTTAAAATGTACTTGCACTGATTTTTTGTTTTTTTTTAAAATGCAAATCATGTTTACATCTATTATATATACCAAAAACTGTGACAGCTTTTATGTATTTTTTTGCTAAAGCAGGATGTAACTTCCTTTGTTGTGTCATTACTCGGCTATTATAATGCAGTTTTACCAATATCTTTAATCATTCTATATTGTCCATATATATTTAAATGCTGGTATGTTTTTATTCTTTCTATTGCATTTTGTGGAATGCTGTTGGTGGTTTTTTCTGCTCAGTTGATTTGCAGTTTTTGTATCTAAGACTTAGTCTATTTCCCAGTTTCCCATTCAGTTTCCCAAAGAAGATGTGAAATTAGGTATTTTTCTTTGTGAATTAACTTCAAGTGTTTTATATTTTACATGATTTTTCACTGAACATACTTTATTGCAGCAGATGGAAACTGGATGGTATTTTGACATTGTGATTAGGGAATCTGTTGAAATTCTTCTTTCTATGTTTCCAAGCAGAAAACTCATTAAATAATTTCAATTCTGTACCAAGTGGCTATAGGTTGAGGTTCTTGTTTTGTTTTCTTTGGAATTGATGTTTTCACATTTCATGCTACATCGAAAGTAGACCAACTTTTTAAAAAATAAGTTCTGTCATTTGTCAATTTCCTGTGTTATGCTTTTTTAGCTTCTAGGAAATGTCAATTTCTGTTTAGACCTGAAATTTTATATTTAAAAAGAGAATATTATTGTATTAAATGTCATCTAAGTATTAGAACTTATTGAAAAAATACCAATGAAAGTTTTTTCTATTGGAAGAGGCTGAGCTGAAGTACAAGGGATGTACCTATTTCATTAAAAGCTATGTGAGGAACTACCAATTTTATATTAAAACTTAAACCAAAAGAAGTTAATGAAGCCAGGCTTTTACTAAAGCAGAAGAAAATTATTTGAAATCTTGGAGTATAGAAGAGCTTGCAGTATGCAATATGGAAAATCTGTTTCTAACTGGTTTAGCTGGGGTATGTCTTCACTCTTATTCCAAAGGCTTTGCCAGTGTTAATTCAGTTTCACTTTGTGCCACTGAATTAGGAAACATTCACATAACGTGGAAATTAAGTTAGACTTGACTTGGTCAAAATCACATAGATGGTATATTAGAGCAGGAATTGGTGTATAATTCCAATTTGCTAACTTATTTCTTAAGCCATTGTGTACAAACATAGTGGGAATGCTGTGTATTTTACTCAAATAGAAGACTCACTCTCTGCCCACTCTCTTTCATTTCAATTAATACCAGTTGCGGTGTCACTGTTGAATATTCTTGTTCCAGCTTTCAGTAGTGCCAAATGTTGGATTAATATAAATGTATCTTATTCTGTTTTCTTACATGACATGCTTTACAACACTGCAGAAATATCACTGATGATGAATCCTCGGTGGATGAACTCAGAGGCACCCTGCGGTTTTTTGCATCCGTATTAGTTCGGAGAATTCACAAGGTAACATGACTTTAAAGGTGTTAATGTTGTTTATCCATGAGAAATAACTGATATCCATCTGTAACGAGTTCTTTATAAAATGGCAATTCCAAAGTCAATCTTAAAAAGTAAAGGCAGTTTCCATCTAAGTTTCTTCTGTGTGGTATCTGTTCCCTTCTTCTGGAGCCTATCTTATTCCTGGTTATAAACCATTTTTGAAGGTTCATCATTGAGAGTGTTCAACGTCAGGTAGGACGTGGCTTTGAGCAACCTGATCTAGTGAAAGATGTCCCTGCCCACGTCAGGGAGTTGGAGTAGATAGATAAATTTTGAAGGTCCCATCCAAGCCAAACCATTCTATGATTCTTGCAAACGGATGTATTTTTTTATACCAGTGCAAGTCATTATTCAAATCTTGGCTGATCTTTTAGCTGTTTTTCACTCACTTAAACCAAGTGGAAGCAAATTGGAGAAATATTGAAAAAGAACTATTAGGAAATAGTTGGAGTCCTCAGCACGGAACTGGAGTCCTGAGTATGGACCTTTCAATACTTGAAGGGGGCTTATAAGGCTTATAAGAAAGATGGCCCCTTTTGAGCAGGGCCTGTTGTGATAGGACAAGGGATAATGGCTTTGAACTAAAAGAGGGAAGATTTAGACTAGATATAAGGAGGAAATCTTTTACACTGAGGGTGGTGTGGCACTGGCACAGGTTGCCCAGAGAGGTGGTAGATGCCCCATCCCTGGAAACATTGAAGGTAAGTTTGGACAGAGATATGAGCAACCTGATCTAGTTGAAGATGTCCCTGCTCGTTGCAGAGGGGTTGGACTAGATGACCTGTAAAGGTCCTTTCCATCCCAAAATAGTCGATGATTTTGTGAAATGTCTAGCAGTGTACCTGTCTCACAGCTTCTGCTTGCTTGGCTTCTTAAAATGAAGACAAGATCTTTACATTGTAAAGATCTATTCTTTACATCTGTAAAGAATAGACTGTTATTAAGTTAATAGCTTACTGTAAGAATTAAAACAGACATGGTTCTTATATTAATGTAGTTTTTAAGAAACATTCTGAAGGCTAAAGATACAAATTTTTTATTCACTGTGTTTAATACATTAGCACATATACTGTCTTCTGGTAAAGTGCTTCAAGCCTGTTTTACAGGAGCTGCTTCTAAATTTCTGGCTGTTTTAAGCAGGAAGATTTGCTCACCCAGTTTCCAGATTTATTCAGTGCTGGCCCCACTGTTGGAGCAACTATCATAAATAGTCCCACCCTCCTTAGTAACAGCAATAGTTCCCAAGCTACAAGTTGTACGTGTACTCTGTCACGACTGATTAACAGCCCGGTTCTGTCCTCGTTATATATCAAATCCAGATGACTTTCTTGTTTACTCTAACCCAAGCGTGCTGCTTTTTCAAGTGGACGCGGGGGAGGACCAAGAAATAAATGTCTGTATAACGCAGACATTATTTGGAGGTGGGAAAGGTGGAGTAAATCTTTCAAAGCGAAAAATCTAGAGCAAGATCTTAAAACTTAATTTGGCGCTGTAATACAGGGGGGTGTTAATTGGGTAGATCTATTGTTGATTCCTGGGGTGCATCAGGAAGAGTCTGACCAGCAGGTTGAGGAAGATCATCCTGCTCCTCTACTTTGCTCACATCTGGAGCACTGGGTCCAGTTCTGGGCTCCCCAGTACAAGAAGAACAGGGAACTGCTGGAGAGGATACAGCAGAGGGCTACAAAGATGATGAGGGGCCTGGAGCATCTCTCTGACGAGGAAAGGCTGAGGGACTTGGATCTGTTTAATCTGGAGAAGAGAAGACTGAGGGGGAAACTGATCAACGCTTAGAGATACTTAAAGGGAGGGTGTTAAGAGGATGGAGTGAGTCTTTTTTCAGTGATGCCCAGTGACAGGACAAGAGGAAATGGACACAAACTTGACTATAAGAAGTTCCATCTAAATATGAGGAGGAACTTCTTGACTTTGAGAGTGGCAGAGCTCTGGAAGAGGCTGCCCAGAGAGGTGGTGGAGTCTCCTTCTCTGGAGACATTCCAAACCCACCTGGACACGTTCCTGTGCAACCTGCTCTGGGTGGACCTGCTCTGGCAGGGGGTTGGCCTAGATGATCTCCAGAGGTCCCTTCCAACCCCAGATCATTCTGTGATTGATTCTCTGTGATTCTAAAATGGATGATGTCTCCTCTATTGATTATGTAATAAGATATTAATTGTGTTATCTCAGGTCAGCTGTAGCATCCTTAAATAGCGTATTAATTGACCATATCTGCCTGTATGTAGATGTAAGATAATACTATAACGAAGAAAATTCTGTATTCAGTACAATTAAAGTACTATATTCATTTGCAAGTATCTGGGTAGACAATACATGCAACAAAACCTCAAGGCATGTAGAAGTATAAAGCACCGTCAGGGGAACTGCAAAATAAAAGACCATCACAGAAATGCATTTCTCTTTACGAATGTTGAGTTATTTGTATCCGTCCTACAGAATAATGTCATTTATTTTGTCTCTGTGCGTGCAGCGGTACAGATACCTCACGTGGAAAAGATACTCAAAGTAACTTTGTGTTTTGGAATAAAATTGCAGCTTGGCATGCTCAGTCATGCAGGGGAGCACGCTGTCTTGTGCTATGCCAAATTTTTCGGCTCATACTTATTTTTTTTCTGCTGAAACACAGTGTTTTTGTGTGTGCACGCACCCACATATGCATCAAGACAGCCTGAACTAATAGCTGTGATGCTTCCACTACTCAAAATTCTATGCGTAGAAATCGGAGTTGATAGCCAAGTTGTAAATAAAATACCAACTTGTTGTCATTTTTAGGAATCCTAGTTTAAAGCTTCAGTAGTTGGCTGAAAAGGGCTATGACAGAATGTTTTATAACCGTTGAGCTCCGATACGGTGTCCTTTATAACCTCATTTGAGGAGAAATTCATCACCGATTGCAAAATAAAATAGTCTGAGACCTCTGCCAAACAGCTGTAGTTTGATTTGGATTTATTATTAAAAGCTTGAAAGCAGCCATTCTAGCTCATAAGAGATACATTTTTTTAAATTCGGGAACTACTATATGTAAGAAAAAAACAGACTGTTTTGTTGTTTTTTTTTTTTCATTTATTAGGTTATATCTTTATCCTTTTTTGCCAAAGAGTCTTCTACTTTTGAATTAAGACTCAAAATTATGACAAACTAGGAAGGAGGTTGGGCTAAGACACCCTGAGGTCCATTTGTGCCTGAATTGTTCTGTAATTCACCTTTCATTTTGGTCGCCATCAGGGAAAGTATAAATGCAGGACTCTAAGACAATGTTTAATTAAATCCTACGTGCTTTTTGTTTGGCTTTAAGGTCCCTTCCAACCCAAACCATTCTATGATTCTATGAAATTGCTTTTGGTGGTCAAATCTTCATGAAGAACTGGGTTTCATATACTGCAACTTGGAAATCAAGCTGTGTTACTATAATTACTGCAATGGAAGAATCATAATAGGAACAAGTTGACAATAAATGTGTTAACAGTGTTGTTTATGGCATTTAATTCTACACGATGGAAGATCTTTGCATCTTCTTTGCTTGGAAGAGCAAGCGTACTGTCATGAGCATACTGTCAGTCCATCTAGAGAATTCATGGGGTTTTGAATTCATTTTATGGTTAAGATGGGGATATAGAAGCAAATGGATATGTTTGATAGTTGTTGTCTGTAATAAATTTGGGAAAAAAAAAAAACTAGAATGATTCTCTTTTTATTTTAAAACTGTTCTTTAGGTGGATATTCCAACTGTTGTAACAAAGAAAATGCTCAAGGCAGCAATGAAACACATCGAAGTCATAGCCAAAGCCAGGCAGAAAGGTAAGGTAAAGACAATATATTTTCAGTTTCAAAGGGCAAGTATAAATATTTCTTTTTGCATGTTTGCTGTTATATTTGCTAAATATTTTCATCCTCACTGCCTTCTCTTTAAAAAAAAAAAAGAAGTGTTCCTCTTGCATTCTTCTTCTGGAGGTTACAGATACAAGTAGGGAAAAAGTTACAGTAGAAATAACCTCTCAGTTTTGGTTTTCATTTCCCCACGTTGAAAACTAAATTTCTTTCTCTGTGTGGTAAACAAGAATATGGTTTTTGTCTGTTCAGAACAATCATGACCATTTAGCAATGGTTCTAATTCCAGAGGAGCAATTAGAAATGAAAGGATTTGCATTTCCATGTCCATGCACTGTAACTCTGATAGGTAGAATGATTTCACATCTGCAAACTAACGTGAGCAGTTAGTGGAGTTGTTCAATATGTTGAAAAATTAGGTTTATGTTAGTAAGCCATGGAGAGACTTTAATTATTATCCAAATAAAAATGTCTTCAGAAGCCTCAGGTAAAAATGAGGCTTCAGAAGCCTCAGGTAAAAATGACATTGAAGGAATATTTGAGAAAATAGAATACTTGCTGTTGGAGAGTTGTTATCTTTATTTTTTTGCACTGGCTGCGTTCCATAACGCTGTATCTACCAAATGTGGTTTCATTCAACTTTTAAGCATCGATGTTTACTTTCACTGGAGTCATGAAATTCCTCCCTTCCCTCAAAACCGTCTGCTCGATATCCATAAATACGTGCCGTTGGTCCTGGGAGTAGTGGGTGTGAATAATGAGACACAGTGTGATCACATTCCATGTTTTCCGTGGCACGACAACAATTTCAAGATACTAGATGATCTTGCGGTGCTGTTTATGCCAATTTTCCTATTTCCTTTGATTTCTACTAAGGAGCTGGAAACATTTCTCTTCAGCAGCAAAGAACTGGATTTTAGATGTATGGTGTTGAAAATACAGCCATTTTCTTCAGTGTTTTAAAGGAAAAGACCCATTCCCTGAGGGCAGATGTGTGAAGTAGCAGCTGAAAATGACTTTTAGTAGCTCTCTCTAGTAAATGTTGCTAAACCAGCCCCCTGTAACACGCGTACACCTGACCTGTGCCTGGCTTGGTTCTTGGTGTGAGGCTGTGCCAGGTTGCTGGTGCAGCAGAGTATGATTTATTACAGCTCAGTTCTTGCCTTTGAAGTAATATGAAATAATATAACATTAATGTATATAGTTTTTATTCTGATAAAGCAGGTATTTCAACTCCATGCGTGTATTTATAAGAGGCATCGCTCTTGCAGATCCCCCTATTGGTTTTGGTTTGATTTACGCTGTGTTAATAATAGATGTTCCTTCACATTTGTTTCTAAATGTTCCAAGCAGGAAACAGATATAACAGAATTGAATAAAAGTTTAACTTTACGTTGATTTTAAGTTGTTCTGTAGGCAACTCAATAGGTAGAAGCCAAATAAATGGGAGCCCTGGAAGGAGGTCAGGAGAAAAATGAATAGAGGCAATGCAGTTTTTTAGAAGAATCAAGATGTTGAGTTCTTCAGTAATTATAAATGAGAAAATATCCTGGAAAGCAGGCAAACTGTAGTTGTTTGGTGAAAGAATTCTTATTTCAATGTGAGGTTTTATTTTTACATAGCCAGGCTTCAAAATCTAAGCCAAGGTTCTTTTGTCAAGCGTTGTTCAGCATTGTATCCCTTTGGCAGTTGTATATATACTAAAAATATTAACTTTTTAGCTCAAATAAAAAGCAATCATCTCTTATTTCACAAATAGAAAAAGCTGAAACAACTTGTAATACTTTTTTTTTTTCACTTGCAGTAAAAAATGCAGAATTTTTACAGCAAGCTGCTTTAGAGGAATATGGACCAGAACTCCATGTTGCTTTGAGAAGCCGAAGAGATGAACTTCACTACTTAAGAAAACTTACTGAACTTCTTTTTCCTTATATTTTACCCCCAAAGTCGACAGAGTGCAGGTATAGAAATTATTTAGAATTGTATTATTTGATGTATCTGTATACTGTGTAGTACAATAATCTTGGGGAGTGAAAGAATGAGCTCCAAAGTCATCTGCTTATCCCTCACAGAATCACAGAATCTTCATGATTGGAAGGGACCTTTGAGATAATAGAGTCCAACCACAAGAAAGAAAAACACACCAAAAAACACCCCACAAACAGACACAAACCAGACCTTCCTGTCCCTTTGCTTTTGAGTTTTTTCGATTGGTCTTTAAAATATTTTAGTATGCTTAAGGTATTATTGAATACTAAAATATTTCCTAGTAAAATATAATGGCATTCACTTCACTTAGAAAATGATGTAATCTAGTATTGGTTCTGATTTTTATCTGTCTTTTTTTTTTTCTTCTTTCTTTTCAGATCCCTGGCTCTTCTGATAAGAGAGATTCTCCCTGGTTCTGTTTTCCTTCCCTCCATGGATTTTTTAGCTGATCCTGTAAGACTTGGAGCACGGGAATAATCTTAATTTATTCAGTATTACTGTTTTCCTGCTAAGGGTGTTGTGGTAAAGCAAATGATGCCAAAGGACTGACTTGCTGTGCATTTTGACTGGGTATAAGAAATCTTGGGGCGAGCGTTTTGGCTTGTTCATTATAACTGGTTTCAGTGCTTAACTGACTGAAGTATAGCACTGGTGTGATCCAGGGATTTGCCCCATCCCTGGAGGGGTTCTAGGCCAGGCTGGATGGGGCTTGGAGCAACCTGGTCTGGTGGGAGGTGTCCCTGCCCAGGGCAGGGGGGTGGAACTGGATGGTCTTTGAGGTCCCTTCCAACTCCAACCATTCTATGATTCTTAAGAACATATTTTAATGAAGGACTCTAATTTCTGTCAAATGGGATAACGCTGTGCTAGTGTAAGCACCTTCAAATTGCTATAACTGCATTTTAACAAGTGCTCAATTTCTTGAACTTTAGCTGTATGTATCTTTACAAAAATGTAAGTAAAACCAGCCTTTTTTGCAGCTGTATTGAAATCAATTATTTTGTCCTTAATTCTGCAAATAAGTGGACATTTATTTCTAAAGATGGAACACCGCCATCTTTGATTTTTATTTATGCGGGTGATTTAATAGGCAAAATTACAACTCTTACGAAGTATTGAAGTAGCTGCAAGCAGAAAATACTGTAGTTGTGGAAGATCAAGTAGTTAATCAGATCTGCACTAACAGTGAAAATACTTCTTAGGGCTTTCCTCCACTGGGTAAAGAATGTTTCTGTGCAGGTCTCCTGAGAAATACCCTGACTTGCAAATACTTTAAGGTTAATTCTCAAATATAGAAGGCTTTGTTGTTTTTAAACGTATTAATATATTGACAGGTTTAAACTTGAGCATAAGATAACAGTGAAATGATTTTAGTCTGAGTTGTTGAGTTTCTTTAATAGTAATTTTGTATTTTGTTTTCCTGCAGGACACTGTTAACCATTTGCTGCTGATCTTCATTGATGATAGTCCAGTGAGTACTGACAAAATTAAAACAGTAGTAATTTGATCACCCATTAAAGAAGCTTTCTGACCCAATTGTCTCTTATAATTTTTTTTCTACAGCCTGAGAAAGCGACTGAACCTACTTCTTCATTGGTTCCATTCCTTCAGAAGTTTGCAGAGCCAAGAAATAAAAAACCATCTGTAAGCAAAGGCAGCACTTATTTCCTTTCCTGTTTTGAATAAGTGTTTTACTTTCCCTGCCGTTGCGGTTCTACAACTCCTTGCGTTACGTATGTACTCACTGATAGTTTGCAAATTGGCTGACTGCATTTTTAACCTCCTAAGGTCCTGAAACTGGAGCTGAAGGAGATCAGAGATCAGCAGGACCTTTTATTTCGGTTTATGAACTTCCTGAAGCAGGAAGGGGCAGTCCACGTGCTGCAGTTCTGCCTGACCGTAGGTAAGGTTGTGTACCTGTGCTGAGGTATATCTGATGATCTTTAAAAGCTTTAAGCTTTGCATGTTGAAGTCAATATTGTGACAAGTAATAATTAGTTTTAATTGCAATATATTTTTATTGATAATTTTATTTAAAAATCTGATTTATTATTATGGAGAAGGCAACTACCTTATTACCTGAGATTTTGAGATGTCTTCTGTTTCTATTCATTTTGAAGTTTTACAAATTGCTATATCTGCTGGAAAACAGGTTGATGTTAGAGGTTGCTTCAGGATGCTGTTTGTTAGCCAAGTTTGTCAACAAATGCATTTTCTTTCCTTTCCTTCTCAGAGGAATTCAATGACCGAATTTTGCGACCGGAACTGTCAGATACTGAAAAGATGTCACTTCATGAGGAAGTACAGAAAATTTACAAAACTTACTGTTTGGATGAAAGCATTGACAAAATTAGATTTGACCCATTTATTGTGGAAGAGATTCAAAGAAGTAAGTTTGAATTTGAAAGGAATAATTTACACTGGAATTTAAACAGCAGTCTGTAATAAAGTGAAGACTAATTAATCTAAATATGATTAAATCTTTACTTTTGTCAGAGTCTTAAAAATTGGTTCCCCCTTGCTATATTGTGCTTAAGCCTTGTTTTATGGCTTTATTTCTTTTTTTTTTTTTATTTCAGACTTGTATTAGCTTGCCATCACAAACTCAGACCGGAGAAGAAGCCCAAGCTTTATGTGTCTCTATATATATATTTATATTTGCAATTTTTTTTTTCTAGTTGCTGAAGGTCCATATATGGAAGTTGTGAAACTTCAAACTATGAGGTGTCTTTTTGAAGCTTATGAGCATGTACTTTCTCTGCTTGAAAACGTTTTTACTCCTATGTTCTGTCACAGTGATGAGGTAAGTTTGAAAGGTTTGAAGAGTAGCCTTAAAGCAAGATGGTATTTTTTTTTTTTTTTAGGATTTATTCTAGTTCCATGTAACATCAACTGATTAAAAAAAACCCTCTTCATTTTTTGATGTAACACTTTGTGTGTGTCACTGCTATTGCAAAATCCTCTCCACCCCTTCTTTTATGATTGCAAATTGCGTTATAGTTATAGAACACTTTTTAAGAATTTCTTTATTTACTTTATATAATATAATGGTAGTTAAAGAAAGATACAAAGGCTGAATGTAGGTACCTTCAGCATTATGCATTCCAGCAGCTGAAAGTCAGGTGTCTGTTTTCAGGAAGGTCATTCAAAGCAATTTGAGGCATTTGAGGTTGTTCTATGATTGGGTTCTGAGTACTGTTTAAAAAAATAAATAAATAAAAAACCCCTGCACTGGGCCAACAGCTGCCTAAAGCCTTCTAAAAGGAAACACTTTAAGTGCAGGGGTGAGTCTGAATTCTTGTCCCTTTTAGAGTTTGTGTGTATAAATCAGGCCACGTGTGGAGCTTCTCACATTTATTGGCAGCAAAATACATTGGCTTGTCCTGGGACCGGGTATTTCCCATACTTGATGTTATTTGTAATAAAGTGTATTTCTCAAAAATAATAGTCACCTTTCCCACAATAGCTATAATGCTTCAAATGCTTGATTATTTTTTTTTTTTTAACCATGGATTTGGGTGCTTAATTTTAGTTTTATTTCTGGTTTGGTTTTTTAATGCCAAGACTACGTAAAGTAAAATAAGTAGTCCTGGGAGCACGTATTGCAAATGTGTTCTGTCCTTTTCCAGATGAATATTCTAAGTGCTGGATTGTGGTCAGGTAGCCTTTTGCTTCTGTTCTTGTTTTCTGAATTCTGACACCCTTTTTGTCTGTTGTAGTATTTCAGACACCTTCTAAGAGGAGCAGAGTCACCAACACGCAATTCGAAGTTTAACAGGTAGGTATGGTAGATTCTTTAAGTGTTTTTCTTTGGTTTTCTGTTAAAAGCATCAAAATATATTAAACCTTAGGAATTTTTCTATTGCCTGATGCTAATTTGACTAAATTTTTAGTCAAATATTTAGCCCTAATGTTTTTTTTTTTTTCAAATGGACGAATTGCATGCTGAAGGAGCAAGCAATATTATACAAGATGTCTCTTCACTTTGAAGCGTTTTATGTAAAGGAGTTTAAAATGTGGTTTGGACCTCAACATTTGAGAAGGGGGAAGGGAAAAATAAATGTACAGTGAGAATAAGATAACGTTGAAATAAAGTGGTGATTTAAATACCATTTTGTTGGTTGAAAGCTGGGTCTTCCTGGATTTCAGGTCTTACAGGGGTAGGTACAGCGTACTCTGTCACGTAATGGGAAACTCCTCTGGTTGTGACAAGGAGGATTTGCCATTTTTCTGAGGTCAAGTGTATTTTCTGTCCCCCGACTCTCCCCATTCATTGGAGAAATACATCATCAGAAGCCTTGTTTCTTGGGTTGGGTTGTAAACTTGAAGACCACCTTCAGGCTCCTTAGGGCCTGTGGAGGAGGAGAAGAGCAGCTCTTGTGGTATGGATGGGTGATCTTCCCCTGTGGGGTTGGGTTGAGTAAGCTTGAGGTCTCATCACTTCTTGACTTTTTCTTTTCTTTCATCCATGCCAAGTGGCTCAATCACAGACTAGTCTTAACTGAAGTGCTCTTAAGGTCTAGCCAAAAGAAGGAAAACTTCAGTAAGACAGTCTTTAATTTGCATAGGCTTCCTTTCTTGGTATGAAATAAGATCCATGGTACTGTAGAAAATTACGCTAGTGTTTATCATCTTAGGTTACAGCCATTTATTTAACTTTTCCTGCTTTCATTGGAGATAGACCTAGCAGCAGCCCTCTTGACTTGCAGCCTGCTGTGGGGTGTATTATTGAGAGATCACTTTCTCCCCTGCTGATGTCTTAAAAAGCTACAAGGTGGTTCTCTTCAATATCTCTCTGTCTGTGACATCTATTATGAGCTCTTACAGTTCTTGTAGACCCAGGACTCAAACTTTGGTTAGTGCTTTCTCAGATGGGTGCTGACAAGCTTCTGTTTCTTAGTGAGCTAGACCAAACTGTAGTTCTCCACTAGAGGTTTTAAGGATGGCTACAGGGTTTCATCCAGACCTCTCAATCCAGACCGTCTGGTCTCTTGCCCAAAATTATTCATGTCAAAGGTTGAAAGTATCCTGTTACGCACGTCCAAAATCTAAAGTATGAAAAAGTATGAAAAATAAAATTAAAGTATGAAAACATTTAGGTCACCTCCTTGGTGCTTTGATTTCTAGAACAGAAAGGGTGAAATAAAAGGTAGCCTCTACCTGGACTCTTTGAAATAAATCTCTGGCTACAAAATAAGCAAATTTTGTTTGGGGACTGTTACAACATATTCCCTTGGAGTTCAAACAGCATCCATACATAGCTGAAAATGTATCTGGTTTATATTTTAGAACAATTTGAATGCCCTGAATATATATGATGGTTTATGATATGAGAGTCTGTATGTTCCTGAAGTGGTGCCTCTTTGATTATTTCCATGAAACAGAGGTCCTATCTGAGGTCCTATCTGAAAGTAGTTTCCCTGTTGCTTTGGAGTTTCCTCTCTGCAGAGTCTGGTACAGACAGTCACTGCCAAGGAGAAAAAATAAATTAAAAAGAAAAAGGTTATGGAATTATTCCAGATGTTATCCATATGCACATACCTTGTCCTGCCTTTTCTTCCCTATTCTAGCATTAGTACCAGTTGGGAGAAATTATATGCACAGAGATGAGTTTTGTTTTCCATCTTTCTGATGCTTTGCTGGGGGTACTGTGTGTGTGTATGCTGCTGGTTAAAAAATCAGATCAAGTACTAAATATAAAACATAGTGGAATATACATGCAGGTAATGTGTTGAAAGATTTCATTTATTGTAAGACAAGAAAATTATAGAGCAGTTTCTAGAACATACAAGTGGGAAAGTAGGAGTGGCTATCAGTGTGTAATTTCTGGTTTGAAACACTTCTTTGAACTAACTATACAACTATACAAAATAATCATAGGTTTTTGCGTAAAGATAGGACAAATAATGTGCTTAGTAGACTGCTGAGGTAATAGGTGAGAAGTCCCAGGTATTTCTGGAATGTAAAAAAGTCACACTGAGGATATCCTGATAACTTGATAACTAGCAGTGCTTGTCAACAGTTTAACTCCGTAACTGGTATTTTCCGCCTGATGTTTAATGTATGTGGGCAATGAAAACTGATGATGTAAGTTCCCATTCTGACAACTTAATTTTGGGTGTGTGGAAGAGAGGACGAGAATTCCCTCTCCCTCTCATATTTATGTATTGACAATACGTTACTACATTATTTAAAGGTATTCTGGGTTGGAAGTCTAACAAAAAAAGAAAAGCCGTTATGCGATATAAACTCCTTGATTTCTGGAGAACTGTGTATCTGCATTGAATTTCTACACACCATGACCACGTATAGAAATAGATGCATCCTGATTTCTCATCGTTGGGATAGCAGTAAAATTAAAAGGTTTTTCAAGTAAAGGACTGAGTAGAAAAGATGTTAACAATTTTGAGGAGTGGTTAGGAGTAAAACCCACAGAATTGACCTGCTTTGGCAGGGGATTGGACTCGATAATCTCCAGAGGTCCCTTCCAACCCCACATCATTATGTGATTCTGTAATTAAGTGCACGGACAGATGTGTGCAATGTAATTGTTTGGCACCATCAGCTCCAACTCGGTCTGTTGTTCCCAGTTTCACAGTTAATATGACTAAAGACAGCGTTAAGTTCCCTTAGAATTAGTTCCTCTTGTAAAACAAAATCTAAAATGTGATTATTTTAACCCCATATCAGTTTGTGCAGAATTCAGTACCTCCAGTGAATTAAAATCATGTCTGCAGTGACCTGTCTTTATGGTTAATCCACTTAAACGTTTTGGTTGGAATAACTGAGTTGATGGTTGAGGCGTCGGTTCCGTGTGCGAGGTTATGTAGAATGTCAAAATTACACGACAGTTCTTAAAATCTGTGAAATAAATAAAAAAAACAACACCAAAACACCCCCCAAAAAACCAACGGAAAGATATTTTAATACTGGTTTTTACTGTATCTATTACAGGGGGTGGTGTTATGTAAAGTAAGTCATAGAATCATAGAATTGTCAAGGATGGAAAGGACCTTTCAGGTCATCGAGTCCAACCATCAACCTAGCTCTGATAAAAACCATCACTAAACTATGTCAGCCCATCTTTTAAATACCTCCAGGGATGGTGCCTCAACCACTTCCCTGGGCAGCCCATTCCAATGCTGTTATTAACCCTTTCTGTGTAAAAATTTTTCCTGATATCCAATCTGAACCTCCCCTGGTGCAACTTGAGGCCATTTCCTCTTGTCCCATCGCCTGTGCCCTGGGAGAAGGGACTGACCCCCACCTCTCTACATCCTCCTTTCAGGTAGTTGTAGAGAGCAATAAGGTCTCCCCTCAGCCTCCTTTTCTCCAGGCTGAACACCCCCAGCTCCCTCAGCTGCTCTTCACAGGACTTGTTCTCCAGACCCCTCACCAGCTCCATTGCCCTTCTCTGGACCCGCTCCAGCACCTCAATATCTTTTTTGTGGGAAGGGCCCAAAACTGGACAAAGTACTTGAGGTGGGGCCTCACCAGTGTCAAGTACAGGTGGATCATCACCTCCCAAGTCCTACTCACCATGCTGTTCCTGACACAGGCCAGGATGCTGGTGGCCTTCTTGGTCTTAAGCCGACAGTAGACTAACTCCACCAGGCAGCTCCAGCCACTCTGCCCCAAGCCTGTAGTGTCCATGGGGTTGTTGTGACCCAAGGGCAGGACCCAGCACTTGGCCTTGTTGAATTTCATCCCTCAGCCTTTTCTTTCTGTTGGCCAAGGTTTTAAACTCAAAGGCCAAGACTGTGGTGATGAAATGTGCAGGTGCTGTTTCCATTTCAGTTCCATAGTATTTTACATCAGGAACTTCTAATTCTACCACCTTTTTTTTTTTATTAATCTGTAGTGACGGTCAAAGCCTGTTTGGTTTTGTCGGGATAGGTCTGTCAAATTTGGTTTGGTGGGGGTTTTTTTGGTTGTTTTTTTGTTTTCTTTTAACATATTTATTTTCTGATGGGCTCTGAGGTAATTTATGTGCCTGTTGTTGCAGAAGTAGCCTGAGTTTGGATGACTTCCGGTAAGTCTATCTAACACTCGATAAATGTTGTGTGTTAGTGACACCGCATCTATCATGACTGCATCACACAGCCTTTGTAACTGCAATTTTAACTGTTTATTTGTAAAAAAAAAAACAACCATGTGAATGTCTTCTCTGGACTAAAGTGCATTCCTACCCACAGGCTTCACTCCCCGTGTCCTCTTCACAAGTCTTTAGAACTTGCTTAATTACTCATTTCACAAGCTTGCAATATATTAATATTGTTTGCTGTTAATGATTTGTCTGTTCATATTAGTTTTTAAATATATTTGCATAACATGAAGCTTTTTTTTTTTGACTGCTTGCTGCTTCAAAATTCCTTTTACTCCATGTCCCATTTCCACATCCCGTGTGAGGTTTTATCCACGTAACTGCTTGTTCTTAACAACTGTGTCCAGGAAGGATGATCATCGCATGCAAATATAACCATTTTATAAATATTATCAAGCGCTCAAAAGCAGAAGTTCCCCAAATTATTTCTCTCTGCAGCTTTTCTTGTGACTGTCACAGGTCTGATTACAACATCTGCTATTTTTTTTATAGTTTGCTCTAGGTGGTCCGTGATCTCTCATTAATACCTTAATAGCTGCTTGATGGTTTTTTTTCTCATTACTTGTGCCTCTTCAAATACGTGCTATCCAAACTCAGAAAGCAGGTTTTTTTTGATTATGGACTTTTCCTTAAATTTATCGGAGCATCAGTATTGCATATATTTATCATAGCATTCTTGAGGGAAATTTGTCAACTTCATTTTACAGATTAGGAATCCAGGTATATAGACAGTTTTTTTATCTTTTGTGTTGCCAATTCAGTGTATAGAATTATAACTTGTGAGACTTGTTGAGGAATAGGGAGTAGTTGAGATAGAAGTGCAGTTCATTGATTTTTTTTAAGTGCAACTCTGTACGCTCAGCGTTTCTTCTCGTTGGGTTGTAGGGGTTTTAGCCAAATAAAATAGTACCCTGACTTCACCTGCCTGTAAATACCCAGCTTGTCTGATACACACAGCTTGGCTGGTACTTCTTGACCTGTAGAGGTTCACAGCAGCGTTCTTCAGCTCCACTTCCCTGGCTGGACACTTGCAAAGATCTGTTTAAAGCCCTACATGAGGCAGAAATCCTCATGGAAAATCATTTTGCCACCATCCACCATTAAGGAATGCCACGGTGCACGGTGGCAATAATGCGGTCTTTGGTTGCCATTCCCAGCTATAGAGTGAACAACAATTGTAATTTTTTTTTTTTAATGTTAGGTATGTGTGACTTTGGGAGTGTTTACTCAAAAAAATTTATTAAATTATTCCAACCTCTTGTCATCACATCGTTCATCAGGAATGTTGGAACATGTAGGTTCTCAGGGCCCTGCCAAGAAAGCGAGTATGGAATGAGGGTTGAACAATGCTGTTGTGGGGATTGGCTCGAGAGGGAGCGGGATGCTTTTCCCAAGGAGTTTTGGATTTATATTTGTTGACAGGTCTTGAGAGGCTTGGTCTCTATGCTAAACTGGCCACCTCCTCTCCTCTTTCTTCTCTCATGCCTTCAACCTGACCATATCCTAATCCCATCTCTTCCCTTCCACCTGGCCTCAAGTTATTTCTCCTATTTCTACTTAACCAGTGAATCCAGTAGATTTTCATCCTGATACCTGGGAGGTTATTTTGTATATATATATTTTTTTTTGTCTTGCTCAGCTTTCTCACAATTTCCATCATCCTGTTGTCTGTCCATCTCTGCTAACATCCCCAGATTTTTTTCCGTGCTCAAAATCTTGAGAACTGCCCAAGTTTTCACAGGAACGATGAAAACTTCGTCAAGAATCAAGCCAGAGGTATTAGAAAAGCTGTCTAGTTTTGTCTGAGTAAGGTTTGGGTTTTGCTCTCCCAGTGTTTCAGGTCTTGAACAGGATTCAGGTAGACCCCCAAGGTGGAAAAAGTTCAGTTCAGCATAATAATAGAAGTTTGAAAACTGAATAAAATTGTTCAAACGTGGATTTAGACTACAAACAGTCGCCCAACCTTATCTCTGGTTAGTGGAGATAAATAAGATAAATGGTGCCTGTCTGCTTTGGAGCTGATAATAATATGAGATAGAAAAAGCAAGAGATTTGGAAAAACAGTGGATTATTTATGCAACTTTAGTCATGTACACAGTCTGGGTAAAATTATAAACAGGAAGGTTGTTAGTAACACACAGACGCGCATTTTGAGTCACCAGCTGATGTTGTCACCGTGGTTTTATGGGTGCTGAAGACACTTCAGCTGCTGGTCTCTGCTGTTGGTAATACTGTTCAGTAGTCAATGATTTTTTATTTTAAAGGAAAAAGAAACGTGTAGGATGCTTTTTTTTTGTCCTCCAAAGAACTAATTGTGCTTTTAATCTCAGTAATATATGAAGTTCTTTTGAGTCTGTCATTCTGCAGTTCACTGCATTGATTTTTAAGTCACCTATCAACTGTATTTATTGAATCAGCAGAAGTAACCTCAGGCTGATTCCATATTCAACAGAAACATTTGTCTTTCCAGAATTACTACATAAGAAATAATCTTCAGGGTCAGGTCTTGTGTAAGGGCATAAGAATGCTATAAAATCTGTTCTCTCGGTAAGGAGTGCGCTTCCTGCCTGGTTATTTTTCTTTTTTTTCCATACCTTGTTGCTTTTTGGAAGCTTTGTCATAAGTGGCAAGACTTTAAAATGTCTTCATCCCTCAGTCAGAGTGGCTCCTCCAGCCAAGATTCTTCGGTAGCATCTGTTTTCTCTCATGCTCAGTCTTGCTCCTTGCACATTCCTTTTGCCTGTCCCCAATGCTTAGAAGTCAGGATCTAACTTGAATCTTTGAGTGTAAAATTCTGGATGTTTATGCAAAAAAAAAATAAATGCATCCAACTACACCATTTACAGTACTTGGCAAGAGCAGATAAATATTTGAGTACATGGAAAAGGAGAGTGAGTGACCTTCTTGCTGTGCGTGTCTGTAGCAATAGGACACTTTCTGCTGTCAAAACAAAAATGCTTTGCGTAGTTAATTGCTTATTCTGTGTCCTGCATTACGGGGACACGATTACAACAGTGTTGACGTTTGCTCATGGTTAAGCCTCTGGGAAACCCACATCTCTTAAAAGTGTAATCCAGAAACGTTGCTGGTCGATCAAAGTTTGCCGTAAATTAATTTCAATTTAAGCGGAACCGTAAATATATTGGCTACTTGTTTATTTCTCTTATCTGCAAATGATGTGCAACGGCCTTCTGAGCTGCTGTGTCATAATAGGCCTTCCATCATGAACTCTGCCTTCTGTCCTCCTAGGACCACACAGAAGAGAGGAGAATCGTTTGGGATCAGCAGAATAGGCAACAAAATAAAAGGTGTGTTCAAGAGCTCGGCCATGGAAGGAGCTATGTTGCCTAACTATAACTTAAATGAAGGAGAAGATGACTTTGTGAGTAAAAGCTTTAGATTTGTCTTTTAAGTCTTGGTTGGTGGTGGGTTGTTGTTTTTTTTCCCCTTCCTTATCTGAAAATGTGAAGTTTTTGCCTTTTATGTTGTTTTACTTCACTGCAGAGTTGCCACGTGCTGGCTTCTGATTAAGTTGCCAAGTTTTCCCTGTAAGAAGAGAAGGGTCCAGGGAAACCTTATTGTCAGTCCCTAAAGGGGGCTTGTAAGAAAGATGGGAACAGACTTTTCAGCAGGGCCTGTTGTGATAGGACAAGGGGTAATGGCTTTAAACTAAAAGAGGGAAGATTCAAAGTAGAGATAAGGAAGATTTTCTTATTATGAGAGTGGTGAGACACTGGCACAGGTTGCCCCATGAGGTGGTAGATGCCCCATCCCTGGAATCATTGAAGGTCAGGTTGGACAAGGCTCTGAGCAACCTGATCTACTTGAAGATGTCCATACTTATTGCAGGGGGGTTGGACTAGATGACCTTTAAAGATCCCTTCCAACCCCAACTATTCTATGATTCTATGATCTGAAGCTTTCCACAAGACCTTAAAACCATAGATACAGCGGAGAAATTGTCATCAAGTTGGGCTCTGATGCAGCATTTTCATGTTTGAATCTTTACAGATTGAAGAAGGCGTTATGGTGATGGAAGATGATTCTCCCGAGGAGGCTGTTAGTACCCCAAACACACCCCGCAACCTTGCCGCGTGGAAAATTAGCATCCCATATGTAGATTTTTTTGAGGATCCCTCCTTGGAGAGAAAAGACAGAAAGGAGAGAATTCCCGTGTTCTGCATTGATGTAGAGAGAAACGACAGAAGCGCAGGTATGTGACCTTGTGGATAGATAAGATGTCATTTAGAAATGAATTTAAAGTCTTCTAGTCTGCTGTATTCCGATACTGCTGTTGCAGTGTATTTTGCATACTTTTTTTTTTGTGATTTTGAAATAATGACTTGAAAATTCTGAAGAAATATGTTCGAGAGCAAAATTATTACATTTAGTATTTGGAAGCTGAGAACTGACTTCTCAGCACAAACCAGTTCCATTGAGACTTTCTCTTTCCAAAAATATCAATCCTATGGTTCACATTAATAAACACCTGGCGTATTTTTCTTTCACCCATTCCGGAGTTTGGATTAATGAACAATAAATAACTTTATATATAAACTTAAAATATAGTTCTTAGGAAATGAATATGTTTTGCTTATTAGGAACCATCCTGGCTTAACAGAGAGTTTATCAGTATCTAGACAGCGACGCATCCTTATTGAGTGGGGAAAATAGCATCCTCCTGGGGCTGCGTAGATTTGTGTTAGGGAAACTAAAATACTTCCACAACGAGCAGGAAACATTATTTAGTGATTGTCTTCCAGGAGGAAGAATGGTCAGGATTCAGGCTGATGGGGCAGAGGGTTGTATTCAACAAATAGTATTTCTGTAAATCATTTGGTTAAAAGTTTGGAAATAGATCTAACATAGCCAGCCCTGATAAATTTGGAAGTTATGCAGCGCTTCGTTGTTTAGATTTTAGGGATGCACTAAATGAGATGATAATTTCTTTGCCAGCACCGTGTTTGTCTACCAGGTGTGTGTTTTAATTTAACACTTAAATTAACTGTCTGGGATTTGTTATGGCAATAAGGGGGATATTAATATAATTGAGATTTTTCCTATAATAATCAAACATACATTTGCTATTACATAATTCATCTCAAGTGGCATAAAACCTGGTCTATTTTTAATGTTGGTTTGGGGTTTTTTTCCCTCCCTAGTTGGGCATGAACCCGAACACTGGTCTGTCTACAGAAAGTATCTTGAATTTTACGTGCTTGAGTCGAAGCTGACAGAGTTTCATGGTACGTTCTCCATCATCTGGAAAGCCACTCTCCCCCTGCAGTGATTAACATTCAGCACTGAGCTGGAATTTAAAACAATGAAACCAATGTTTTCTGCATTACAAGAATAATCTCTTTGATACCTTTATTAGGTACATTTCCTGATGCTCAGCTTCCCTCAAAGAGAATCATTGGCCCCAAGAACTACGAGTTCTTAAAATCCAAGAGAGAGGAGTTTCAGGAATATCTGCAGGTATCAAACAAACTTTTGGAGAAAGGAATATTGTAAAATTAATAATATAAAACTATGAAAAGAATATCTGACATTTTTTTACTTGTTCCTTGTTTCCAAGTAACTTTGGTTATAGAAAGGATTGAAGTGGGCAAATAAAACTTGTTAAGGTTTCACATGACTGAAAACGGAAATCTTTTGCAAATGACAGTATCTGTGGTAATATAATGCTCTCTGAATGTCTCTTTTTGCTGTAGAGAAACTGAATTTTCAAGATTAAAGTACTTATGCTTCTTTCTTGCCTTCTGTCCCAAAGAAACTTCTGCAACATCCAGAACTAAGTAACAGCCAGCTTTTAGCTGACTTCCTGTCCCCCAACGGAGGAGAGACTCAGTTTCTTGATAAAATGTTGCCTGATGTGAATCTTGGTAGGTACTAATGCTGGCTGTTTCTGCTGAGAGGCAGTGATGCTGTAGGTACTGTGAGTGAATGGCAGTAGGAATGAACAGGTAACTTGTGTGTAGGGAGATGGCTGTAGGAAGTAAGAACTCTGCTCCTTCACAGCCCTCCAAATTGTAGCTCAGCAAGAAAGAAATGCTGATACTTTTTCCTCAAAGGAAAAGACATTTTGAGATAGTGGGGGAAAAGTGTTAAAGCAGTTGCTTTTGAATTTTTAGAATCATAGAATTGTCAAGGTTGGAAGGGACTTTTAAGATCATCGAGTCCAACCAGCAACCCAACTCTGATAAAAGCCATCACTAAACCATGTCACTAAGCTCTATGTCAAATACCTCCAGGGATGGTGCCTCAACCCCTTCCCTGGGCAGCCCATTCCAAGGCTTAATAACCCCTTTAGTGTAAAAATTTTTCCTGATATCCAATCTGAACCTCCCCTGGCACAACTTGAGGCCATTTCCTCTTGTCCTGTCGCCTTTTGTATCAGCAAGGAAGGTGATAAGATTTCTCCAACAACTTTCATAGTTCAAGAAGGCTTAGGGTATCGTTGCCAGTCCAATCTGCACAAGTCAGTCACTGTTACAGGTGCAATAGTATAAACTATTTCTTAATACAAACTACCTTTGCATGTTAGCTGATTAAAATCTGTTTATTTTAATCTGAAAACAGCAATATTTACTATTTCTAGTATTAGCTAGTGTTAAGATCTCTTTTAATATGAGCTACTTTGTTTCAGACTTCCCCTCTCGTTCAAACTGTACATCAATAAAAAAAGCCTGTAATTGTGGTGTTTAGTGTAAGGCATCTCATGTCTGAGACTCTGCTTCACTTCCCTAAACATCAGTGTAACATTTAATTTGGTGTTTCATTAGGGCTTTGTGTGAGAATGAGAGATTTTATTATTACCATTTGATCATTGTACGTACTTTCCAATGCAAGTTGCAAATGTAATGATGTATAGATAAGGAAAATAATACTATAAATGTAGTGCTTAAAATAAAATTAATCCTAGACACTCGTTTTTCAGCATTCAGAGTTACTGTGCTGATAACCTTAAAAAGACAGAAGAGCTGATTCTTAAGACTACAGCTGTAGCCTCTCTGATTTGTAAAACTTTACTCACCAGTATTTTCGAAAGTGGATCTTTCCAGAATCTCTGGAAATTATCTGCTCTTTTCAGGGAAAGAGAAAAATCTCACTTTTTGTGATTTCTTTTGTGATAAATGTTTATGAAGGATGAAAAACTTAAATATTGTTGAGAAAATTGTGCCTGTGCTGGTGTCATATAGTCCTGCTGTTATGGTGCTACAGCTATTTATGTTTGAGCTTCTAGAAAAAATGACAAAGGCAGATCTAGAGTATTTTGCTTTTTTTTTCCCCCAAAAGTATTCAGATAATCATCTGTATATTTTTCATATTTTAAATATCTTGTTTTGAAAATTAGTAAGTGTTAAGTTATAAGCTAGATATGTAGAAGGCTTTTTGTGACAAATTAAAAAACAATCAGATTTTGAAAACTATGGTATTTTTAATTTAAGTACTAGCAAAATGTCTGTAAGAGCGGGCGGTCGTAACAGAAAGCTTTTGTTTGTTTCTAATTATAGGTAAAATCATAAAATCTGTTCCAGGAAAGTTGATGAAAGAGGTAAGTCTTGTGGGTTGTCAACATTTTAACTTCAGTGACTAATTTTATGGGCTACTAACTTATGGGCTAGTCAAAAATCTGTTTGGAAACTCAGGTGTTTGTTTGGGTTTTTTTTCTATAATTATGCAAGTGACAGGTCACTCATATCTTATTACAGAAAGGCCAGCATTTGGAGCCGTTCATCATGAATTTTATCAACTCCTGCGAATCTCCGAAGCCTAAACCAAGTCGGCCTGAACTTACCATCTTGAGCCCCACTTCTGAAAATAACAAAAAGGTACAGTACATCATCTTCCTTCCCCACTTTACAGGAATGGGGAAAATGGACCATACATTGAAAACACAAAGAATAAACAGAAAAAACCTAATAACTATAAGAGCTTAGCGATTTTGAGTTGTCTTTCCACGCAAGAAAGAAAAGAGTAGCACAGAGAGATTTGTCATCTTCTGTCTTGAAAATATCTGAGTCTGAATGACTTTTGAGGGTTGGCTGTTGGTTGTTTTGGTGTTTTTTTTACTGTAAAAGAACATGCGTGCGGAAATCCAGGCTCTGAAATGAGATTTTCCTGATTCTTTTCAACCCTGATGATCCCAGGAAGGCAAAGAGCTGGCTTCATTTTGGCCTTCATTTTGGAATACTGAAGTTTCCTTAAGCAAACTGTAGATCTTTTTTCTGCCTCCTATTTTCTAATGTCATTTTCAGAAATAGTGTTGTGGGGGAAATCTCCTTATCGCCGCTGACTGACTGCCCATGTCTGCACTCAGTTGGAGACACAAGTTTGTGGAGTCCAAGTCCAAGTTGTTGCTAGTGCTGCTGGTTACCCTGTAGGAGGTGCTTTTGTCATGAGATAAGTGTTTCTTTGCAGAGAGCAAGAAAGATGAAGCTCCCCTCAGGTCTCTGTTCCTTCTCTACTGTCTTTTGTGAGAGCAAGTTCACTGTTTTTCTAAGCAACTTCATTCTAATTAGCTGTTTTATGAATTAATTGCTCCTACCTCTTAGATTTTCTTTTTTATTTTCCCAGAAGAAATCTGTTTTGTTTTGGGGAGCCATTTGCTGTAAGAGGATGGAAAGTTTCAGGGTTCAGTACATCTCCTGCAGAGCTGTGGTGGTTATTTCCTAGAATCACAGAATGGGTTGGGTTGGAAGGGACCTTCAGGGTCATCCAGTTCCAACCCCCTGCCATGGATAGGGACACCTCCCTCTAGACCAGGTTGTTTAAAGCCCCTGGACGTGCTCTGACAGGGGGTTGGACTAATGACCTCCATAGGTCCCTTCCAACCCAACCCATTCTGTGCTTCTGTGTGAGCCACCTGCATGGAGTCAACGAGGAGCTGAAAGGATGGCAGGTTGGCACTTCCTTGTTTTATAGCAAGGAAGTTCTTCAACACTTTTTTTATTTTGTTTTGGTAAGTGCTGGAGTTGATTTCCAGCTGATGCTTGTGTTGCCCCACCGTTCCCATTTACCTTGGCTGATGCAAGTTTATTCCAGTACCAACACGTTGGAATCTGCTGAGAACATAAAACGTGTTCCCCGGTGGTTGCGCTGTCAACTCTGTGACCCCAAATAGGGTGCACCCAGGCTGTCTCTTCATCCCAGGCTGAGTAAGGAACGCCTGAAAATCTGCCAGGGCAGGTGAAGGCTTGAGTCCAGTCAGAAACGTGCCTGCTTCTCCGAGAGATTTTCTACAAGCTGCTTCCTTTTGGATATCCCTGGTGCATTTGTTTGTACGTTGTTAAGTACCCATGGAAAGACTTGTAGTTAAAAATGCATCGTCAGCCTTAGGGCAGCCAGCAGCAGTGGGATTTTATCCTGTTATCACATCCACTAGATGGAAAGAGGTACCAGCCACCCTGGTTAAAACAAACAAGTGAACAACTCCTCCTCCTGTAAAGGCACCCACAGGATTCCTGGCTCTCCCAGCTGTGTTTCTCTTCCGAAGGTGTGTAGCAGCTTGATCATCTTCCAAACATGCTTTTTGTTGGACTTGCCAGAATAGGGGAGAGCTTCTCAGCTGATGCACTTGGCAAACTATGTGTAGAGAAGTGTCGTTCTGTTGCTTGTGATGACCTGCCAGCAGCAAGAAGAGCTCCTTTGGAACACCAACAGCTTGTTGCATGTTTACTCCAAGTTTCTTGGAGGAAGCCACGGTCGTTTTTTTTTATACACGAACTGATGCGGTTCAGACAGGACACAATCTGTCTTCTCACCATTATGGTGTGGTCATCTGCAGGTGCTGAACGAGCAGCAAAAAACGGTTCATGCCTCTGGCTGTGGACATTGTTCGTCATCGTGGTGTTGCTTCTACAAACTGCAGGGCTCTGCTGGAATGCATGGGCGTATATTTGCATGTGCACTCACTAACCGTTGAGTAACTGTGGGGTTTTTTTTCTATCAGGAATTTTTAGGTAAACATTCATACCTATTTCACTAGCTTTTCCCATCCAGGGACTATAGGCAGCTGGTTGGACGAGGAATTACTTTGCTCTTGTTCTTAACTCAGCCCTTTTATCTTTCCCTCGCTTCAAGAGCTTCCATTATTTCCCAGCACCAATCCATGGCGTTTCCTCCTTGAAAGCCTTTCAAGAATATTTTGTGTTTGTAATCACAGTTACTGTTTAATCTTGAAAGATATGAATAACGTTAACATTGGAGTTTGTCTTGCTTGCAAGTGCAGGGTGCTGCACCCAGGGAGGAATAACCCCCTGCACCAGTATGGGTTGGGGGTAACCTGCTGGAGAGCAGCTCTGAGGGAAAAGACCTGGGAGTCCTGGTGGACAACAGGATGCCCATGAGCCAGGAATGTGCCCTTGTGGCCAAGAAGGCCATCCTGGGGTGCATCAGGAAGAGTGTGACCAGCAGGTCAAGGGAGGTCATCCTGCCCCTCTGCTCTGCCCTGGGGAGGCCCCATCTGGAGCACTGGGTCCAGTTCTGAGCTCCCCAGTTCAAGAAGGACAGGGAACTGCTGGAGAGGGCATAGCAGAGGGCTACAGAGATGATGAGGGGCCTGGAGCATCTCTCTGATGAGGAAAGGCTGAGGGACTTGGGTCTTTTTAGTCTGGAGAAGAGAAGACTGAGGGGGGATCTGATCAACACCTATAAATACTTCAAGGGTGGGTGTCAGGAGGATGGGGCCAGTCTTGTTTCAGTGGTGCCCAGGGACAGGACAAGAGGGAACAGACACAAATTTGAACATAAGAAGTTCCATCTAAATATGAGGAGGAACTTCTTGACTTTGAGGGTGGCAGAGCCCTGTCAGAGGCTACCCAGAGAGGTGGTGGAGTCTCCATCTCTGGCGATATTCAGACCTGCCTGGACATGTTCCTATGCAACCTGCTCTGGGTGGACCTGCTCTGGCAGGGGGTTGGACTAGATGATCTCCAGAGGTCCCTTCCAGCCCCAGATCATCCTGTGATTCTGTGGAATGCCACGTGCAAGAGTCTGAGCTTTCAAAGCATGACAACAATCAAGGAACCATTCCTTTAAGGTGCCAGACACATTATCCATGTGCAGAGGCACATTCGAAAGATACTGCTTCTGGTTTGGGGTGAAAGTTGAAAGAACTTCTGGAAGTCAAAAAGCTGTGCCCTAAGATGGCCTTCCCATTTGATTTTTTTTTTTTTTTTTTGGTTGTTTTTTTAATAGCTCACCTACAGGGCTGCTGTTAATGATTTAGTTTGGCCCCTACACGCTCCTCTGAACCTTTACCTCCTCTGCACAAAGGGCTGCTTTGAGTCAGCTCGGCGCGTATCGCCTCTGTCAGGGTGTGGGGTGTAGCTAAAAAAATAAATGAGGCTCTTGTTTAAGTTAAAATAATTCAACTAAGATATTTTTCCCAGCGTCCTAGTTTGGGTATTGAGGAGGATATAGGCTTCAGTTTATACAGGGCTTTTTAAACAACATACCAGGGAGGCTTTCGTACAGTGGGCGTGAATAATTGCGTGTTCTTTTTAGGTTCGTTACTTTCCTGGATACCAGTCACCCACCGGGGCATTAACCATATTTGCTCTTTCATGTCACTTATGTAATAACTTGGTGTTTAGTTTGAGTGAACTTTGTGAAGATAATGCCAGCAGTTCTTTAGGAGAAGGCCTAAAGAGGTACAAGTCCAAACCCAAGTCTTGCCAGATTTGCTAATGTGATTCTTCCTCCGAGCGCAGGGCACTCTCTTCAGAGACTTTGTATAATTCACAGCCTCTACAGAATCACATAGAAGAAAATTACTTCCCGTTCTTGAAACTATTTTTAATTTGGGAGTGATACAGAAAAAAATATCTGTGTCAGTAGGAATGAGCTCAGCCCAAGCAACACTATCATTACGTTGCATTTGCTTCTAGTTCTGCATTTATTGTCTTTTTTTAGAAACCTGGCGTAAACTTTTGAACTTTCTTTTCATAATACAGAGTATTTTGTGTAAACTCTTTTTTATCTTTAGATCAACCGTTTTGGGGGAGAAGATAATTTAAAATAAACTGTTAATGGTGATTGCTAGGTATTGTCAAATGTGGAGAGCCTCCAGACTTGGAGAACTCTTCCAGCTGCTGGACCCCACAGCCTTGGGGCGAGGTAGAAGAAGTGCTCTGGTGACAGGACCCGGGTAATGGTTTTAAACTGAAAGAGGGGAGATTTAGATTAGATATTAAGAAAAAAATCCTTCACTCTGAAGGTGGTGAGACACTGAACAGGTTGCCCAGAGAAGCTGTAGATGCCCCATCCCTGGAGGTCAGGTTGGATGGAGCTTTGAGCAACCTGGTCTGGTGGGAGGTGTCCCTGCCCATGCCCATCCATTAGAACTGGATGATCTTTAAGTTCCCTTCCAACCCAAACCATTCTATGATTCTATTCTGATTCTGTGACACCTAAGGGGATGCAGGGAAGACCATCTTGGGATTTTACTAAAATTATATTCTCTTCTTGGAGAAGAATCAAAGGCAATAAAAGTGGTGGAATATAACATAGGATAAAGGAATAAAATGAAAAGAAATTGGATAAATGGAAAAAATCAAACGTTAGTAACTTACAAAGATTCATTAAATTCTTGTTATAAATAAAGCTGGTACAGAAAAAGTTGTCATCCCCACTCCCGTAAAAAGTTGGAGAGTTTTGTTTAGAACCCATTGTATTTATTTCAAATTGGAAGCTAACAGGCTATTTTGGGAACACTCGGGTGTCGTAGGGTTCCCCAGTGATTTAAGGCTGATGAGCTCCATGTCCTTTGTGCCCCTCATTGCCAGACCAGGGTGCATCACAGGAATCAAAGTCTGTGATAAGAGTCTGGATGAGTGAAGGCATCAGGAGCAAAAGGGCTCCCAAATTACTGCCTCGGTTGCCCTGCTGCTGTGTTCTAAATCCAGGTATTTCGGTTGCTGGGTATCTTGGCAACGTGTGATAGGCTTTTAATAAATGTAATATAATAAAAAACTGATTGGAGTTTTCAAAGAGCTGAAATAAAGCTACTTCTAATGAAAAAACCACCAACCACCACCCACCGCCCCCAAACTGCCAGCAAAGCACAGCTCTAATGGCTGCCCTTTTACCTTCGAACGCAGTGTTTTCAGTACTCCACATTTATATTTTTAGCTCTTCAATGATTTATTCAAGAACAATGCAAACCGGTCTGAGAATACAGAAAGGCGGCAAAATCAGAACTACTTCATGGAGGTGATGGCTGTGGAAGGAGTCTACGACTACTTAATGTATGTCGGTAAGAAGTGATTTCTCTTAATTATTCTTATACTTCGTGCTAAACGGGACGTTCAGGTTCTTGGGTAAGAAATAAAGTTCTATTGCTGTACTCCTGTCTAATTCAGCACTCGCAAGCTTAACAGCATATAATTTAGGGACACAGGCCATCTTTAAAAGACCTTATTGCCACGCTAAAATAGCATAATTTACCTTTCATTATTGCTGCTGTTTTGTTGTATCATCTCTCTCTTTCTGCATCTCAGAGTATGAGCTGATGGGAGGTAGGTCCCTTCCTTCTTTCTCCAATGTGCCTGGGTTGCTTACACGTTCTGAGAACTAATTAATAAAAGCTGTTAAAGGAAGCATTTGATAAGCAATCGGGAGAATAGTGGAGGAGAATGTATTTACAACTCCCTGAAAGGAGGGTGTAGAGAGGTGGGGGTTGGTCTCTTTTCTCAAGTCACAGGTGACAGGACGAGAGGAAATGGCCTCAAGTTGCCCCAGGGGAGGTTCAGGCTGGATATTAGGAAAAAATTTTTCACTGAAAGGGTTCTCAGCCATTGGAATGGGCTGCCCAGGGAGGTGGTTGAGGCCCCATCCCTGGAGGTGTTCAAAAGACGGGTTGATGTAGTGCTGGGAGGTCTGGTTTAGTGATGATGCTCCTTGTTGTGTGGGTGTCTATTTTTGTCAGTTAGGTTGACGGTTGGACAAGATGATCTTTAAGGTCCCTTCCAACCTAGAAGATTCTGTGATTCTGTGTTGCACTAAGAAAACTACAAAGTTATTTGCTTGTTTGCAATCTTTTCTTTTTTCCTTCTGACTAAGTGACTTCTTTATCATCATTATCAGGAGACCCTCACAAACGTGTGTTACTGTGGCTTTGCAGGTCGGGTGGTTTTCCGCATTCCCGACTGGCTGCATCACCTCCTGATGGGAGGAAGAATTCTCTTCAAAAACACACTGGAACTGTACACGGACTATTACTTGCATTATAAGTTGGAACAGCTGTTTCAGGAGCATCGTTTGGTTTCTCTGATAACGCTGCTGAGAGGTTGGTAAAAGCTACGTCTTTGGTGTGAAAATACGGCTTTAGTTTGATGTTTGAAATCTCTTCTGTTGAGTTTCCAAGTACCAAACTTGGCAATTCTTGACTAAGGCTGGTGGAGTTTTAAAAAATCAAGTTGGGCTGATTAAAAGATTCTAAAAGCATGTTGTGGGACGATGTTGAGTCGGCCACGTCTGTCAGTGATGATTACAGAAGAAAGTATTATAGATAGTAATTTGCTGAGGTGTGCAAAGAACATGAAAAACACAATGAAGGTGGTTTCGTGTATCACAGCATGAATATTTCATGCTCTCTTTAAATTAGTTTTCAATTGTTGCACTACAGTCCTTTGCTGATAATTTTTTTTGTTCTCTTTGTTGTGGTGGGCTTTTGGGAGGGTTTGAGTGTTCTTGACCTTCAAATAAGGGAAAGGGAGGGAGATTAAAAAAAAAAAATTAAAATTTACCTCACAACTGTAGAGAAGTATTATCTGACTACAGCCTGATCCAAACAGCACATCTGGCCAAGGCTCTGCTGTCAAGACAGCTCTGTCTGTATCAAGCCATAAAGAAATCTTGTGAAAGACAAAGCAGGAAAGGAGCAAATCTTTTGGAGCCTAAAACCAAAACTTGAGTGCCTCAGATTTCTGATAAGCATCAATTCTTGGGTTTTTATTCAGAGAGAAATCTGAAATTTTTAACAGTTCCAGACAGTGCTTTAGCACAAGGTATAAAGTCCAACCTAGACAATTCTGTGATTCTATAAATACGGCTTATAGTTTTGAAAGTATAAGGGAAGTTTTAAGGAGATGAAAACTAACCTAAAGCAGAATTGATCCAAACCTAGAAGATAAGGCTTGAAAAATTTTAAAAGAATGGATACAAATTGGCAGAAGATTCTTATCCTTCACACAGTTGGGGTGTTCTGGATTCTGTCGGGGTAATACAATCCAAAAAGCTATTATCTGGCAAGGCTAGAATTCCCTTCCAGGATCATACAGAAAAGAAGTTCAGCTTCAAAGCCACAATCCCAAACGCTGTGTATTTGCCAGTGAAGTGTAGCTGCATGAAGGGTTTTGGGTTTTTTTCCATGTTTCTCTGCAGATGCCGTGTTCTGTGAGAACACCGAACCCCGCGCTCTCCAGGATAAACAGAAACGGGCAAAGCAGACTTTTGAAGAAATGATGAGATACATTCCAGGTTCTGTATTTCACGACTCTTTTTACAACTATGGCTGATTGTTCAAGCAGATACATAACCCAAATACATTCATTTCCCAAGTCAAATAATACTTAACGCTGGTAAGGTGTGAATTCACTGGTGTAAAAACCCAGAGCTCAGTTTCATCCCTGAAGTGTTGCTGACTGGGGTTGTAGCAAAGTGATTAATAAAGACAGGATGGAAATAGAGAGCTTTACAAATGTACACAGTGCCCTAATTTCTTCATCTTTAGGGTGCTCCTATGGTTTGTATCTTACCCAGATGGAAACTGGGTTAAAAACGGCACGCCACGAAGCCAGAAGATAAACCTGAGCTCTCCTTACACTGTATGAGCTAAGGAAGAGGTGCCTGTTTGCTGGGTTGCTCAGAAAGTAATTAAACAATTTCAGCTTGTGGTTTACTAAACAGTGTATTAGGACACTAGATTGATATTATAAAAAGTGTAATAATTCCTCAGGTGCACAGCCCTGGAGGGAGGAGAAAAGACAGAACCAAAGGAGCGTTTGTTTTTCTATTTGCCACTTCAGATGGATAAAGCTGAACTTTTCCTTTAACTTAAACTGTTTTTAATTACTGGGGTTCTATAATTGCGTTGTATAGCTGGTTTGCATTGCTTCTAATGACTCGTGTATTTGTTGTTGGTCTAGATTTAATAGGCAAGTGCATTGGGGAAGAGGCTAAATACGAAGGCATCAGGCTTCTGTTTGACGGGCTGCAGCAGCCGGTGCTCAACAAACAGGTAAAGTGAGAATCTTGCCTTTTGGGGCAGAATGTGCTGTGGTGAATGCACGGCTGGAGCAGAGGAGCAAGCTCTGATTCAGAGTTAAAAATGAGAAATAAGTAGTCGGGTTGCTTTGGAGCATTCTTGATTTTTTTTCTGTATTTTCTTTTAGTTAACGTATGTTCTGCTGGACATTGGGATCCAAGAACTCTTTCCAGAGCTCAGTAAGGTACGTGCTAACTCGTTTTGAGAGCTGCAGAGTTCTTCAGGCTGCTCCTGAGCCTCGTTGTTGGTGTATTTTTGCTGTTCACAGAATCACAGAATGATCTGGGGTTGGAAGGGACCTCTGGAGATCATCCAGTCCAACCCCCTGCCAGAGCAGGGCCACCCAGAGCAGGTCCCACAGGAACGTGTCCAGGTGGGTTTGGAATGTCTCCAGAGAAGGAGACTCCACCACCTCTCTGGGCAGCCTCTGCCAGGGCTCTGCCACCTTCACAGTGAAGAAGTTCCTCCTCATGTTTAGGTGGAACTTCTTATGTTCAAGTTTGTGCCTGTTTCCTCTTGTCCTGTCACTGGGCACCACTGAAAAAAGACTGTTATTCCTTTGTAATACTAATTTTCAATTTTAGGGGAAATCTGTATTTTAGTAATTGAAATAATTGAAACCTGGATTATTTAAGTTTTTGTTAATTAGCTCTTTCCAAATCAGTCTGGGCTCGTTTGTCTAGCACAGAGCAAGTCTGAGGTGCATTCCAGGATAACTGGGCAGAGCACTCAGCAGTCAGGATCCTCTGTGCCTTTCATTGTCACCACTCTATTTTATGCATTTCCCAATTTAGGAAGTGAATTCTGCATCCGGGGCTCAGCCTGAGCTTTGGAATTTTTTCTTAAGAACATTTGGCAGGAGGGTTCCTTACCTCTAGTTTGGTCACTCCCACTGTCCAGATAAGGACAGAGAATTCAGATGACACAAATATACTGTATAAATGCATATCATTAAAAACAAAAGAAGACCTGACCAACTAAAGGAATAAAGTAGTAGCCTGGTGACTTGTGTGCTGCAAAAAAGACCTGACGTAGCCCTGTTCTTCTAGTCTGCTGTAAAGAAAAGAGCTTAAACCTACCAAATATATAAGTTTTAGCCTTTGATTCAATGTACAGCCAGGCCCTTGGAAGTCTGTGGGACAGGATACAAGTTAAAAAAGGAGTAGCTGAGACAGGAGGATCGTTCCTAGGAAATGGAGAGGAAGGAAAGAAATCCAGTTGATAAAATACCACGGCAGTGCCATTTCCGGAGGAGAAAATCGCTGCATTAAGAAAATTGTATTTAGAAGTTAGGAATGGGAGAACTTCCAGAGAAAGAAGAAAATGCCTATTTCAAGAAATAGTATTAAAAACCTGAAAGGAGTAGCCTTCCTTTCTCTTAACTCTGGTTTCGAGTGGATGTTTTCAAACACCATTAATCACTGTGGCTCAGTTCAGTCATTTGTATGTAAATATGCATTTTCATACTTAATAAGTCAATTTTTCTCTCCATCACTGTTTGCCAGGGGCCGAAGGAAGCGAGCTCTGTGTCGTGCTGGATGTGACTGCAAGGACCTTGCTGGACAGAAACATGTAACGGGCACCTGACACTGTCACCTTGCGTTGTATATTTCCTTGTAAATAACATGACATTGAAGTTCTAAAAAAAAAATCTCTTTATGCAATAAAGACATTAAAATTTAATACCGATTACAAGTAAATAATACATCTGTACTTCTTATTTAAAATTTGTTTTAGCTGTTATCAGTAAAAATCAAATGAATTTCCCCATAATCTCCATGTGTGAAATTACAGGGTGACATAAAACAGGATGGCTGGGAGACCAGCCCACATATGCTTTGCTAGAAGAGCAATTCCTGTTGTCTTCCTTAAAGGATAGCTAGAAAAATTGTTTAAGTTGTAGAATGCTCCCATGAAGTTATTTTTAACTGTCTTAACAAATCTTACAATTATTTTCTTAAAAAACAAAATTACATGATTTGAATCTTTCATATAAATATCAGCTCAGGACTGCCTTTGGCCTTCGTGCTTTCCGTGATCATGGAAAGTCACGTGTGTAATTTAGCTTATTTAATACCTTCAAATCTAAAGCACTCTTAAAATAACAATGGGTGTGAAAAGTGGTTTTGACTTTTACCGTAGCCTTTATTTTTCTGCGATTTCTTATATGGGTTTGTCAGGGTTTTTTTCTGACATCCTCTTTACGGGCTACAGAAAAGGATATGAGTCTGTTCATAGCATTTTCTAAAAAATTATTAGTATAAAAATGCATGGAAGATTTTTAATTTGTTGGCCCAGCCTTTATAAAAGAGACTTTGCAAAGGACCTTCATACCTGGATTTTTAACAAGTTCTACTCTCAGAACAATACAGAGATATTTTAATGGGAATTCCTCAATTTTTCTTTTCAGACAAAAATTTCTTGTATCTTTTTTTACAAACCAATCAATCTAAGTGTTCTTTGTCAGTACAATTTGTGTTACTGATCCATATTACTTTTTTATACCTTTCCTTCAGTTTGTCCAAAGAAGGTAAAAGTGTTATTTCTCTCTGGATATGCTGAAGGAGTTGTTATAACTCTTTAAAAATTGGCGTGTGGGTACAGCTGGGGCCATAAGTGCTCTCTCTGCTACAGTTTTTGTGTTGATTTGGGGAAGATCATCCTGTAAATTAGTAACTTTAAGGACAGGCATTGACAAATCATCATCAAGGTCAGTTGTTTGTCTCCCTGCTCTAACACAACTTACCTAATGCCGCTGTAGAGTCCGGATCTTTTCGTGCACAACCCTTGGAATTTATGTGGAAACTAACGAGGTCTTGAAATTTAAAGGTATTCAGTGTTTACCTTAATGCACCTCCTCCTTGAAATCCGCAGGTGCAGGGAATTTAGGAGTTGAGGAGCTCAGGTCTGAAAAAGAACGTAGCACTTTCCAGAAGAACAAAAGCAGGTTTAGTCAAAACACTGAGAATCCATTTAATACAGCAATAAACAACAGGGAAACACATTGGTGTCAAAATTCCAAATGTGAACAATTTTAGAAAAATAATCATCGCTCGCACTCATTTATAAGCAGTCACTTCTTGATAAAGCATCAGAAATGTACACTCAGCATTTAATATGATTTCTGATTTTGTACTCATTAGCCTGTCTCTTACAACTGTGTATTTTTTAAATGCAGCTTCCCTATAGAAGGGACAGGCTTTTGATTGATGCTCACAGTTATCCTAAAGCCAGGTTATGCTGTAAAAAGCCCCATTATTGGGCAACTTTCAAAGGCTGTCCCTCTGCTGCAGGAGTTGGTGTGTGTATCTACCATTCCCTCTGAACGTTGCTGATACAGAGGAATGGTCTGGAGTCCTGTGCTTTGGTCTTTGGAAAAAGGCATAAAATTGAGCATATTTGTACCAAACATAATCACAGGTTGTGCTCTCACTCTAAATACAGTCCCCAAACCGGTCATGTTAATAAATAGCAAAGTGTATATATACTTCATTGGTTAAAAGTGATCAAAATCAAATCAAGCTTTCCTTGCGTCCTTTATTAATGGAAAACAGAAGTGAGATACTGCATTTTCAAAAGTAAAATAGAAACCCCTTTTTTAACTGCGTGTAAATGGACCTCATGCTTTAAATGCTACTGAGTTAAATCCAGTTCTTTCAGGCATCGGTGCAGGAATGACAAATATGACTGGAAGCAAAGCTCTAACCCTGAGAGGAGACCAAAGAAAGGTATATACACCTATAATAAATCCATTTCTAGAAGCTTGATTATGGTACTGGAATCAGATTTTTAACCAACTCACTATCATCTAAAAGAATTTGACACGTTAAAAATACCCCATTCCGGTCAGCGGTTGTTTTCTGATGAAGAGTTAGGATCCACTGGAAGTTTGCTGCTTGAAACCTCAGGCTGAATTGGGGGTACCTGCTGCTTGAGAGAAAGAGAACCCCCTTGTTCTGCACGGCCTGTGCTCCGGTCCTTCCACCAGATTAAAGACAATTATTTGTGCCCTTTACCGAGGTCATGCAGAAACCTAAACCCACGGTCATTTTAAGGTGTAAGAAAAAGAGAACAGTTGCCTTTTCCCTTTGTGAGCACCATCTCTCCTCTCGCCTTCCTCCAAACGCTGGAGCCAGAATCAAGTGTGCAAGAATGTTAAAGTGAACAGTAGAGAAATGAGGGTCAGGCTTGCCTCCGTGAGGCTGCCTGAAGAAAACTTGATCCGACCTTCCACTGCTGGGTAAACTCTCTTCATCCTCTGGAGGTAACGGGAAACCACCTCCACGTCAGGCTCACCTGAAGAAAGGAAGGAGAAAAGGCGCCGTGTTCTCTGCCGGGCTCTGAACCGGCCTTTAAGAACCTGTCTAAAATTGCAGCTTTAGCTCAAATCTTCAAGCAAAGTGTTGTCTGTGGTTTGCCCTTCTGAACTGGTGTGCACCGAGACAGCGTAGGGGCCTGGAGACTCATTTCAACACACCAGGCCGCTATAAGGGAGACCTTATAGTGGCCTGGGAGACCTTATAGAGGCCTTTCAATATCTGAAGGGTGCCTATAGAAGAGCTGGGGAGGGATTCTTTGCCAGGAGGTGTAATGATAGGACAAGGGGAAACGGTTTTAAATTGGAAAAAAAAAGATTCAGATTAGATCTCAGGAAGAAATTTTTTACTATGAGGGTGGTGAGACACTGGCCCAGGTTGCCCAGAGAAGCTGTGGCTGCCCCATCCCTGGAGGGGTTCAAGGCCAGGCTGGATGGGGCTTTGAGCAACCTGGTCTAGTGGGAGGTGTCCCTGCCCAGGGCAGGGGGTTGGAACTCGATGATCTTTGAGGTCCCTTCCAACCCAAACCATTCTATGATTCTATGATCTCTGGTGGTTTGTTTCTAGCCAGAATTTTTCATAGCAACTCATAGTTTACCAAAAAAAAGAATTCTTTTCCTACTGTCTGGCTCTTTATTTTTTAATTATTTTGCCTCTGTTAAAATGGTAAATTCCAGTCAGATTTAGGTAGATTGAGATAGTCTCCCACCTGTTTGGGGTAGAATGCTATAGATCTCGCAAAGCTATTGCTTACGCCTTTTCAAATTTAAATTTACTTTGGTTTTTTTAGGAAGAAGTTCTAGTCTGTGCCCTGCTGTGCACACACAAAGTACAATGGGGATTGGCTACAGTCACTGCTGCCAACCGTGTCACCAGCCCCTTCTCATCCAAGCTCTTGCAATCCTGAAGTCTGACACCTCCACCTTAAAAATAATTATAGTTTTGCCCCTCTGCTCTGCTGAAAGACTTGACTTCACCAGAACCTTTCAAGTTGTTCCCTTTCATCATTCCTAATGATTTCTCTCCAACTTATTTCTGCATAAACAGGTATTTACTGAAAACTGCAGCCCACCCAAATTTACAAGCTCCAGGTTGAATTCGATTTAAAACACCAATCCCGCGTGTGAGAATCGATTTTAAATTGAAACAAAAGAATAGTCTGTAACAAAAGGTCCAAAAGGAAAGGTTTTTGGGGAAAAGCATGCTTTTACCATCCAGAAGCAAAACATACAAAAATCAAGTTCTGCCAGATGTAGATATGCTCCTAGTATATTTTTTTTTAAAAAATACAGCACTACATCCTTCTTGTGTTTTCAAAAATGATTAATTTTAATCTCAATTTTTTTTTTTCAAGTTTCCTTTTGTCTCAAAAGCTGAATTTCTAACAGTTTGCTCTGTTAGAGCATCATAAAACTGTTTCTTTCTGCCTCCCCAGCGTGGGGTCTGTGGGCACCCTGCCTGCTGCTGCTGGTGGAACCCCTGAGAGTCCCGGGGATCTCAGAGGGATGGGCTCATTCCCGCAGAGAAAGAAAACAACATCTTTCTTTTTGAGGCATTGTTTAGTCATAAGTGCGAGTGCAAAGCAGCACCTGTAACATGTGATCTCTATGGGGTGCTTTTTGCCTTTTTTCCTGGTTTGCCACAATCTCAGAACTGCTCTCTAAGCAGCGTGGAGCTGACGAGGCTTAGTTTCTCTTTGCAGCTTTTGTGAATTAACTGAAAAATAACACAGTTGCTGGCCACAACCAAAACTAGCAATCCAGAGCTGTCAGATTAGAAGCAAATTTAATTTATCCAATTAAAGCAGAAAATCTGCGACTTGTACTATAAAAAGACCTTTCAGCTTTTAGGAATTGTGTGTCTGCTCCCCTGCTGGAGCCCATCCTTACCTTTACTGTATCCCAGGTTCTTGTCCTTCAGCATACTGTAGCCATCCCCTCCAAATAGCATGTAGGATGGAAGAGTCACGTTGTAGATCTCGTCCATCTGGAGGGGGACGTAGGCTGGGACACGGCAGGCCGTGCAGAGCACTTCTAAGCTGACAACCCTGCTGCCAGGGGGTCTGGAGAGATCGTAGACCACGTGGATGCCTGTGAAAACACACGTTTGAAGGTCACTTCATGCAGCATTTGTTGAACATAGAGGGTTAGAAGCACCATCCTCCACCGCTTTCAACAGATTCCCTACGGGACTGAGAGGTTTTATTGCTCTGAGTGATACCAGTTAGTGCCCTTTACATTAATCAACTTTTATCCAAGAAAATTCACAAGGTTTGAGAACTGCTGAAGTGCGGTCCCACCTCAGGTGTTTATCTCATCGTCTGCTCTCATCACTTTTCCACAGAAGGAAATTATTAGTCATGGGATTTGGACACTACATGATAAAAATACCTTCCCTCGTTTCTGCAGTCTTACGCTTTCTCGTTCCACTGCCTCGTTGGCCAAAATGACTTCTTTTAAAACCAGCCAGCCACCCCAACTTAGCAGCTATTACGGATAATAAGTAATGTCCTTAAAAAAAGGAAAGCCAGGCCAGGGCTGAACGTTGCGGTTTCTGCTCGCTCTAAAATTAACATTTCTAGTCGTGAACCTTCCTCGGTCGAAGCCTGGGGAGAGTCAGGCCCCTGGAAGAGCGTTGCCAAGAACTTGCTGATCAGGAAGCCACAAAAGCTCATCCAAAGCAGAGAGGCTCTTCCAACCCTGGCGCTCTTCCTGCTCTGCATCTTCTGTCCTGAACCCCTTCCAGAGCTACTGGTTCTCTTTTTTTTTCCCCCCTGTGAAAAGTTCAACGAGCAGAAGGGCTGCTGCTGCTTTACCTCAGTGGTACCCAAGAACCTGGTCACGGGTGGTGTCCTTGCCATGTGGGGCTTCTAGATCACATGGAGGGGGTAGTGCCCCCATCTCCAGGCTATGTAGCAGGGGAAAAAATCCCTCAGCCCCTGTTCTTAATTCTTCTGCTAAATAAACACTGAAATCCTCACTGCATCACAGAGAGACCAGGAATAAACATGACCGTAGCCCAGTGCACATCTGGGTAAGTATGTGGGGAGCTGCAGTACAAGAAATGTGCATGCTTTTAATATTAGCCGTTCGTCCCTAAAATATTTAGAAATTTACTGGGGCAATTCCATAGCCCACTTGGACTAAGTCAGCAAGCATTAGACGACGGTGCAAAATGATTTTGATAAACTGAGATTTGGCAAAAACTGGCAGAGACATCCAGCCTGGGGTTTCAGGGAGGGCTGCCAGGGGAGAACCGACAGCAGGAGGTTGTTGTAGCTATTACTGGGTTACAGCTCTCCTCAGTTACACCTTCCCCTGGTTAACTGAAGCCTTAAACTGCTGTCATTATGGGTTACTGCACTGGGAATCCTGTCCCTGCTGCAGGGAACAGCGATGACCTGTGGGCTGAGCAACTCAATTAAACACAGACAGGATGAAAAGCGTTAGTTAGCTGAGCAGTTAGGGCTAGTGAGTTAATTAGGGCTAGGATGTACAGCCAGCTTGATTTCCATTCTTAAAGAGGCTTCCAGGTGTAATAGGAACAAGGCCAACAGAAGGGGTGGGTGGCTTGGAGAACCGAGAAGACAATGTACCTCCAACCTGCAGCAGCTCTCCGCTTCCCACTCCGTATCTGTGCACGCTGTGCTCAAAAGCTTCTTTCAGAGTGGAGCCTTTGAGCCTCACCACATCAAAGCGACCTCCAAAGGGCAAAACAGACAGCAAATCTTCCACCGTAATGCTACCTGGGGGAACAAGACTTTATTTACATTCATTTATATATTTTTTTTAAATATACAATATTATTAACAGTACATTTACAGTATTATTAACGGTAGGTTTTTGACAAGGAACAGGACAAACACAATATCTGAGAAAATGAGGGCCAACAGAGGTGAGGATTACGTATATTGTCCCAACCAAAGAACCTGCATCTTTAGCATCCAGCAAGTATCAAGGCTAATAAATCTGAGTTTGGTGTAACTGCATGTGTTGCTATTTAAATTACTCCATTAAAAGAGATTACAGACCACCGACCCAAGCTGAAGAAAAACAGATACTCTTACTAAGGAAAATTTTCTAATTGCTTAAGACTTATTCATGTAGACCTACAGAAAAATGTAGCTAAAATGAAAAAAACCCTGTTTTATGTGATACCAGGAAAATAACTGTAAAACTTCAGCATTCAGAAAACCCCAAATTCATTTATTCTACACCAGACTATGGAAGGCTCCCAGCAACCACACTGTATGACCCTCTACAGTTGGGTGGAGAGTGGAAGAAATATCCACTATCTCTCTTTGGTCCGAGGCAGGAAGGAGAGAGGGAAATGATAAAAAACATTGTGTACAAACAATGCCAGTAACTTCTATTAACATCAGCCTGAGTGCAGTTGGGCTCTAACGAGGGGTCACCATTCGATAAAGTTTGAAATCACTTCCAAACACTGTGCAAATCCCACCAAAACAAGCCCATACCTAACACTGGGTTCAGACTCGATTATTCCTTCTTGATAAAGTTGTCATTCAGCTTGTAATTTTACATACCATTAGTGCTCTGTTCATCGATGGGCGACCGGATCCCACCTCCATTCAGGATGCACAAGGAAACGTGGTTCCATGACTTTTTATCCGGACGTACGACGTTCTCATAAAGCTACAAAAAGAAAATGTTTAATCTTCACTTAGTCCAGACTCTGGAAATCTACAGCAAATACAATCTGAGACTGAAAAGAGTTAGAAAAAAAGTTTTACATCGCTCTATATCACAGCGACTGTGATAAAGACCAATGTTTTGAGCATATCTGTAGAACTGGGAAGCGAAGAGGACCTTAAATATAGCTGCACATTAAAAATATGTAGGGGAATATATAAATTAATCTAAGTTTTGTTATATCTTGCAGGGAATTAAGATTTTTCAGCTTCTCTGTGATGGGTTTTTAGTACTTGGAATGGTCTGGGCAAAGTAGAAAGATGCAAAAGAGCAAAGGAACAGGAAACAGGCAGACTAGGTCAGATCCAGGAGCCCACTCTGCACAGCATCGTGTCTTCAACGGTGGCAAAACTGATAAAATCCAAGGACAAGATAATATTTACTTGTGGCATCCTAAGTAGGAAAGAAAACGGAGACCAAGGATTTACTCAGTTGCATCAGGATGATAAACCCACAGCATTAATCCTCAGAAATAACTGAATGGAACAGGAAAGGCTAAGAAAAGAAAGAAGGGTAATGGAAGGGATGGACTGATTTCCACACAGGAATAAAATATTGTTGTTACTCCTCAGTCTCACAAAGAGAGAAATACAGGAAGGATGTGACAGCACTCTATAAAATGAAGAAGGGCTGTTGCAGGCTGAGTAGGAATAGGTGTGTTTTCATATTTCAAGAATGATAAAAAACTAAGAACAATTCACAACAAGGATAGTCACAGAAAGGTTTTTGAACATAGAACGATGACGCAGGCTAGGGCTGCCTGACCTGCTGAAGAGACAACGTAATAAAAATATTTAGGAAGCCTACAAAATCATGAGGGCGTGAAGAGGGTGCAGAGGGACCAAGTGTTCCAGTGCAAGGACTTCTCCTTGGCCTCCAGCAGGCGTTCAGCCAGCGGGCAGCCGGCTGCGTAGGGACAACAGAGCAAGGTCTCTGCAGGACCTGCAGGTCAGCGGTTGAAGGTCCTGCCACTGGCTGCTCTGAAGGCTGAAGGCAAAGGGAGATGAGACAAGACAGTTTGGAGCCTGGGAGCATTTCATCTGAGGATGAGGAGAGTCTCTCTCTCATAAGGAGTCTCTCCTTATGAGGAGAGACTGAGAGAGCTGGGACTCTTTAGTCTGGAGAAGAGAAGGCTGAGGGGAGACCTTATCAACGCCTACAAGTATCTCAAGGGTGAGGTGAAGGAGGAGGGAGCCAAACTCTTTTCAGTGGTTCCCAGTGAGAGGACGAGGGGCAACGGGCACAAGTTGGAACATAAGAGGTTCCACTCAAATATGAGGAGAAACTTCTTCACAGTGAGGGTGACAGAGCCCTGGAACAGGCTGCCCAGGGAGGGTGTGGAGTCCCCTTCCTTGGAGATTTTCAAGACCTGCCTGGATGCAGTCCTGAGTAACATGCTCTGACAAGCTCTAGGCAATCCTGCTTCAGCAGGGGAGTTGGACTAGATGATCTCTATGTCCAACTCCAACTCTAGAGTCCCTTCCAACTCTAAAAAATTCAGTGAAATAGCTCTGAAGTTAACACTTAGATGTGATTGTCACCCGTGGTGGCAATGTCTTACCGCGGCATCACAAAGTAAATTTCCCATGTTACATTCCTGGAAACGGCACGCTTGGCTCGTTCCATTCAGGTAAACACTAGTTTTTCCAATCTCTTCAGAATAATTCCCCAGGTTTTTCCTCCATTTTTCCACTTCTTCTTTAATGTTCTCATCTATAAAGTAATGTAAGAGTGTAAAACAAGCATCGCATGTATCTCATATAAGTGACACTTCAGTGAATACAAAGCTTAGGAAAAAAAACCTGCTCTTCATGATTCTAAAATGTTACACTTTCCCTAAAGGCTCTTCAAGCAACATGACCTCTACGCTCACTTCAAAGAGAGCAGGCAGGACAGGACAATCAAGTGAACAAGCTATTCCTGAGCCACAGCAAGGTTATCTCTTCTATAACACTTACAAATATTTTTGCCCAGTCTGGTTCTAACCTCTGACCGATGGTTTTCTAGCACCTGCCTTGACAGGTTAGAAAATTTTTAATATACAAGTGAGCTTAGCTTTTATTTGACATCATATGTATTTTTTTTCCCCCTAATTACAGCTTCGTCCCCTTTGACGTAGTGCTAAAAGGAATACTAACTCAAATATCAATGCCAAGGAATAAACCCTTTATAGAAATTAATTTTCTATGCACATCTGCCTGCCAGGTGCAAATCTAATTCTTTCAGAAGAAAAAGATAACAAAGATACTTTATATATAAAGACTGATAATGTCACAACTGTTTTATATCAGCTATTAGTTTTAAGCAATTTGCCACGTAACTGTCAGCAACAGCAGCATTTATAAAATGGGAGCACCTGTACCTGAATTTTTACTGACATCAGCCAGGGAACGTAAAGTCTCTTTACATCATCTCATTACGTTAATAGATCATTGAGAATAACACAGTTAATAAGAATATCTGTTAACACATCATTTTATAAGGATTTATTTTATAATACTCTGCTAAAACCTAGATAGTCTATAAAATACAAACAAGCACTGAACAAGAAACACAGACTAGAGAATGGGTCCTGGGCAATTACAGAGCTGACAAAAAGCAGGTACCAGAGCTTGGACAGTGTGATGAACAGAGAGACTCTCCTTCTCCCATTCTTTAAATGGTTCAGAGCTGAAACACTGAACACGCTCAGCACGGAAAACAAGGAGTCATGGGGTGTGTGTATTATATTTGCACATTGCCAGAGTATTCCAATTTTTTTCTGGAACATTCCCAGGTTCCTATATAGCTCTAAACTCTGTTCTGAAGAACCCAGCGTCTGGCAGAACTGTGCGTATTAGTCATCATAATCTTTTAAATCATAATTATGGGGCTAGCTAAAATGGGCTCTATTAAATGGTAAAGCAGCACATCACCTCAGCTCCTACAAAAGGGCGTTCAGTGATTTTAAACAGACAAAAACATACAGTGAATTCGTGCATGTTCGAGGAGAAATTAAAAAGAAAGAAAAAGAAAGAAAAGAGGGAGGCAAGGAAGGCAGGCAAATGGGTACAATTATAACAGTCTGAATCCTACCCAGAAGAGAAGTGCAAGCTCAGGACGAAAGCTGAATTCCTCCGTGAGGAGGAGGATGTATTTAACATCATAACACTGGAATTGCAGCGGGGTGCTGCAGGCAAAGGCAACTGCCTGGTCCACATACCTTCAGGGACACGGCTGTCCAGCAGAATGGGGTTTCCAACCGCTTCCACCACATTTCCTTTCTCGTCAAACGTCACGTTTAAGTAACCCAGATATTTTCCATAAGCATAAGCCTGTACAACTGGCACCTTCCTCCCATCGTCTGAGTCAACCATGTATGGATAGGGGCCAGCTGGCTTTTCAGTAGAGGGTGGGGTGCCTGCACAAAACAAGCATGTGAAGCGGGTCTTCAACTCGTGTGACCTTCAAGGAATTATTAGAACGACATTTCAAATGTTTCTCAGCCTTAAAAAAAAACAACCCCAAATGGGACATTAAGCAGAAAGAACAATGAATGCATTGGACGACAAGCCCGTGTTTGATTGATCAGTTATGTTATTTCATAAGACACAATGTTGTTTTTCAGGACGTGAGCTCTAATAACTGCCACAGTGTTTTTTAAGTTGTGACAGCACACTCCTCCATGACATCATGTCACAATAGCAACAAAGGAACTTTTCATTCCAGTTATTTCAATCTAAACCTCTCAGTAATGCACATGTACTGGCCTCTGGCTGAAAAGTTTATTGTTAAGCCTTCACGCTACATTATTCTGCATCAGCTCGAAAATGAGAATTTTAGTGAAATACACATATGGCTTCTTGATATGGAAAAGTCTAAACAATTTTTATTGACAATACGCAGTCAGAATACCCACAGAATGCAAGCAGTTCTGTCAATTTGTGCATACACCCAACTGATTTTTTTAACTATACCAAACTTAGCCTCTGCAACTTCAGACAGGCTGCAAACCCTCTGCAGAAGCAAACTTCATTAGCATTTTTGTTACACAGTCATGGATTTAAAACTCTTATCGACCTGCAAAGTTTGAAGGGTGATTAGATGTAGGACTTGGAAACAGACAGATTAAAGCAAGGCATTTACAGGGACACCTCGCAGGAGACCAGGTTGCTCAAAGCCCCATCCTTGAACACCAACTCTGAATCTGGCCCAGTACAGCCAGCACTAAACTATATTGGTGCAGATTCTCCAAGTTTAAGGAGAAACAGTTTCAGCTTTGCTCTAGGAGCAACACTTTACTCAGAAGTAAAATACCTGTATAGAGAAATGTGTTTGTATGTCCTCCAATTACAACATCCACTCCTTTCACTTTTTGGGCAATATTTTTGTCCACAGTAAACCCAGAATGCCCTAGGGCAATTATTTTGTTCACTCCCATAGCAGACAGTTGATTCACTTGGAGTTGCAATGCCTCGATTTCATCTTCAAAGATTACATCACCCCCTTAAGAAAAAACAAACATGAATGTATTACAAAGTACCTTAATTACTTGTTTAAAAAAAAAAAAAAGTAGTTGATATTGGATACTATTTTGTATAATTAATGGCACTTTGAACGTCTGTGGCTTTCAAATTTCCTTAGTTGACTGAAGCTCCTGATCTGATGCAATGTTCCCCAGTCTCTCAGGAGAACCTGTGTCCTTAGACTAATACAATACATCCGTAAGTGTTTCAGTATAAACACTCGCATTGTATTAGAAAGCTTTTTTCTTCCCAAATTATACTATATGAAATTATCTGAGATCTTCTATCTTCTCCAATGTTAAGTTAACCTCTCTTTTTTTACTCCACACTCATCTCACTCTTCAGCCCTCTCATGGCTTTAAACAGGCTCGTCTTTAAAGTCCTGCACTAAACTCTGAATTGCCTTTTTACACAAATTATTCCACCTAATGTGGGCCACTCTCAGTAACACCAACAGGCAGTACAGCACACAATCGAGATACCATCCTGAAACGAGACCATAAAGAATGGAAAATCTGGAAAGGAGAAACCTTTTCCGGACCACAACGTTGGGAAACTGACAATCCTTCTGCAAGGTTTCTGTGCCCGCTGAAATTATTCTAACAAACAGGACAAACAGTTACAAAAGCACCAGCCAAACACGCGCTTTTGTCCTGGGCAGAGTGTTTTGGGTTGCGCAAGAAGACTTCCTATGTAAGAGACTCATTGCTTTGACAAAGTTTTAAGAACAGAGAACATCCAATAAACTGCAATCCTGCACTTTCTGGTGAAGACAACCGAGTAACATTTCTACCAATTTCCCCTCTACCTAATTCCGCTCCTTCCTGCAGAGTCTTTTGATCAAACCATTTTGAAGTACGCCTTTAAAGTCAAAAGATTTACATTATTTCATAACAAAGGGAGGAGTGAGACGAATTCACAATCCAGTGCAAAATGTCTCAGGAAATGAGGAGGAAGCTGCTACAATGGAAGAGATAAAAGAGGGTTACATAAAGTGGTTCACCACCACACCCATTGAATAGTTCTGCTACTGCCAGAGGGAATCTCTGTGCTGCACATTGCAGAGGGAATTGTGCCGTGCATCCCCCACATTTTCTTCCTGTGGACCTCTTCTTAGAATCAAAGAGTCATAAGTTAATTGAGGTTGGAAGGGACCTCCGGGAGCCATCTAGTCCAAAAACCGCTCGTTTTTGGAGGAACTCAACACCAGATGAGGATGCTCAGGGTCTTGTCTGAACAAGCTGAAACTCCACAACCTCGGTGGGCAACCTGTTTCATGGCTTAACCGCTCTTACCATGACAAATTTTTTCCTTATGCCCCACCATAATTTCCTGTGGTACTACTTGAGTCCATTGTTTCTTGTCCTTTCTCGGTGCCCCTCTGGGAAGAATCTATCCTTGTCTTCTCTACAACCCCCCTGAGGACAGTAGAGGGCTGCACTTAGTTCCCCCTTAGCCTTCCATCTCCAGGCTGAACCAGCTTCAGCCCCTCTTTGTACGTCCTTGTGCTTGACAGAAGCTGGGCCTGATGTAGAGCTACTGGCAAAAGGGGAAGTCCAAGAAATGCTCCTTGAGCATAGGCCCTTCACATGCTCATCTCGCCTCCCATGGACCACCTACAACAGCCATGAACACCACGGTGCGGGGACCAGTTCTGCAAAGAGAGCTGAAGTCTCTAAGAGGAAGACCGAGCCGCTGACTGTGCTAGCATGCGGTTGCCCACAGGCTAACTTCTCTCATGACATGCAGCCAGGTGGACCACCATAACCAAGCTCTCCCCACCAGCACCCTCGACATCACTGCAGCCTACAATGAACCATACAGTGAAGACATATTGTTATTAATCTTCAATCCCCATTTAAACAAACAAACCTACTCTGATAATGAGGGGAAAAACAAGGCCTGTCCCATGCCAGTAAGTCCATCTCTCTCCTTGGACAAGGAGCCACCAGTGCTGGGACAGGCAGTGGCAATGCCAGCCCACCCACCCAACTGCTGTGTGCTGTGGAAAGAGATTCCTGCCTTGGGGACTTTGGGGGCTCCTCACACCCCCTCTCCATGACCTTGCTGTGGCATCTCACATGGCTTCCCACCCCAGTCATCTCAGCACTTGGACTAATGGAGCTGAAATGGGCCAGCAGGTTGAGAAGTTATACAGCAGGGGGCTGCAAGAGCAATTACACTGCACTCATTTCTCGAAGAAACCAGGCAAAAAGCAATATAGGGCTTAGTACTCAACCGCACATTTTTCCAAACAAGTCCTTATTTAAAAGTAAGCTATTGCCCGTGTCAGCATTTCACTCCTCTTGCAAGGCACTAAACTGATGTGACACCCTCTGGGGTAGAGTTTCAGATAAAACATCCAAACTGTGCTATAAATGAACAAGGAGAAAGAAACTGGCTGCACATGAAAAATATTACGCAAGATAGCCAGAATAAAGTGGAATAAGTGGAATTTAAAATTCCATTTTAGGAAACTCTGCCAAGTTGATAGTTTTGTAAATATTTTGCTGCCTGTAGGGTTACAGAGCGAGCCGCTTTGGGTTTCCACCTTACACGAAAATGGACAAAATGAGACACATTATTTCACAGCACCGAATGTGGATGTAGCCCTTCTCAGGACAGATAAAGACATTAACTTCTCTGTGGGGTTTAACGACATCACTGCAGAACTAAGGGAGGTGAGCTGGTACCATGAAACACCAGAAGGATGATCTTGGGATTACCAGTACATAACAAATACATCAACAACCCTGTTTATGCACCAAGTTATGAGGAACTCTTGCAGGATGTGGAAAAACTGGCTGGGCATTCAGCAGAGATAGCTGTATACAGCAAAATGGAGGAGAATTTTCAAAAAAACTGCCAGTTGGCTGTAATCTATAAATTGTGCTAAGAGTTCCCCATCCCCATGGTTTCCAAACAGTAACATTAACAGTACCTTCAGCAGAGATTAATTGTTCCTTCACAATGGAAAGACTGAGATTTAAGGACTCTGTTTTCAAGCAGATTATGAAAAGTACAAGTTGCCATTTCATAATTCTGTGGAAGTTATTGGGGTTTAACAATAGAAGAAATTACACTCTTGCCAAAAGATTTCCACGGAAAGCGGTCATGTAGGAATTCACATGTTTCAGCATTTTCAAGCTTCCTATTTGCCTTGAGAATGCCCTACGAGTGCACAGAGTGCCAAAGCACTGGCTGCAGAGTCTGGGAAAACTGAATCATCTGGGGGAAGCACGGAGAGATAAGCAAAGTGCTGAACTCACAGCGTACCTTATTAATTGAACTAAGGAATTAGGCGGATAATTATTTTGCCACCGACCCACCTCTGCCATGATTTTATCAGTCTGAAGGATTGCTGGGTCATGGGTGACACATCATCGCTGAGTTATAGTAACATATCCTGAGTTCACATTTTTAAAGCTTCCAAACGTTCCCCCACACACTGAGAAGGCAAAGCAGAAAATTATAAAACCTCTGAATGCCATAAATGTTGCTGTTAGAATTTGCCCTGATTGTTACTTAATTACACTGTGGGATATACTTAGCTTGGGGCTGCTTCAGCTCCATCTATGGAGCTAACAAGCCTTCCCTTTTAACACTGTTTTTTCTAGTTGTGGTCTCTATTATGATGTCTCAGCAGATTCAGTAAGATGCCTAGAATTTGTTGGAAATATACTGAAATGCTTCAGAGAAACACTCCAATGCTCTTTGCGTTTCCCTCCAGTATATTTATTTGCAAGAAAATGAATTTGATGACCCCACCACACCAGCACAGATGTTTGGAAGAAGAGCTGAGACCTATTTTTATAATCCTTAATGAAGCACACTATTGGCTGTCTGTCCATTTTTCAAATTTAGCATGATACTAGACGGTATCTACCCTCATGCCCTGAAGCACGGGTGAAAATCTAGTGCCTACAGAAAATACACAAAAATTTTCATTTTCGTTGTGGGGGGAATAAAGGACACGAAAGACATGTGGCTGTAAAATAGAAGTGAGATATAGAAGCCTATTCTGACCTCAGACGTTCACTTCCTGATAGCCTAAACACACAGCATAGGAATTAAAAAGCACCAAAGGAACAGTTTTATATTCTAATACTTCCTCAAAGCATTGAATAGTCCTTGTCTCATGAAAGCGATGCGCTACTTCTTTATTAATGAACAATGGAAAGAGAAGTAATAATATCAAGTCCTTTTTCAATGTGGAAAATGCTTTAAACTGGTGCTTAGGGCATCCCTACTGCAAAAACCAGGGAAGAAAGTCTGATTTTGTCAGAGGGGAGCTGAGCTTTGTGCAGGCAGTGACTCAGATCTTCTACAGCTGATTTAAATGTGTTTCTCATTCCAGTAGACCATTTTATTTTACTAAAAAAAAAAACCCCCAACAAACCAAAACCCCTTAAATGTTGGAAAAAATAGTCAGAAATTGAGAAGTCTTTTTCCTCATCAATTCTAATTTTACTCATGAATGAAGCAATTGTGGTAAAAGCTGAATGGGTGTTCCTTCTGTAGTCTAATTTCTGGAAATATTTGAGAGGCTAAAAACATCTTGGGCAACTTCTGCTTCAAAAACACATATGAAGGTCTCCTTGATTTTACTAGGACTCGAGCATGGAGGCATCCAAGAGCAAAATTTCAACACACAGAAAAATGTCATGGTTTGAACATGCTTCACTCTTGAGACAAGCAGTATTCATGATTTAACGTTTGTTTAAATAGATAAATAACAATAAAATATAAAAGAATATAAATTTTAAAACCTAAAGAACAACAAAATGCCCAAAGGTCTCCCCTAGCTCTCCTGTAATCTCACTGACCTTCTTATACTCCTAGATAATTAGTGACGCTAAATAATTCAGTTCTGTATGAAAATGGCTTTTAGTGTTAACAAGTCTTCTCCAGTTTAAAAATCAGGCAGTTACAATGTTGAATAATACAACTAAATACTGATAAAGCAACAAACTTCTCACTTTGCAGCTGAAAATGTTCATCTTCAGATTTAGACAAGTGGGCAAGCAATATAATAGTAACAAAGAATATAAACTCAGTAAAGAAAACATACCTGGCTGTGAAAGAAAAGAAGTTTCCTTTGTAGTGTAGCCAACAATTCCTACTTTTTCTGAGTCAAACTGTACTATTTTAAAAGGATAAACGTATTTCATCATTTCGTTCCCTAACGGGGTTTTCCCCTTGATGTTTGCACTCAGGATTGTAAATTTAGCATTTTTAAGAAGAGGATCCAATAATCCACTCACACCTTCATCAAACTCATGGTTCCCCAAAGCCTGTGAAAAGCAAGAAGAAAATATAAGACTTCCAACATTCAGTCTAAATACTTTCATAGAGAAGGTACGTTTGGGAAAACAAAGTCTATGTTCTAGGGAAGAAAACCCTATCTTGTCTAAAATGGCACATTCCCGTTTCTCAAAAACACAGAAATGGGGGTGGTTTTAGGTTTAGGGTTTTGCCCACATCAATGCAGATGTGAAAGTCGAAATCTAAAACCTAAGATTAGATCTCGACCTTAGTTTTTCATCCTGTTAACTGCAAGAGGATTAACAATAACCACAAAGGAAATGATGCATTTTGTGTAGGGAAAACACACCATTTAAAAAAATACTGAAGAAAACATTAAATGCCAATGACAATATTTGTTATCTTTAAATAAAACATGCCTTTTAAGAGCCTGTGCTCGGATGAGAGTTTTTTAAAAACCATATTTAATTCACATTTAGTAAGAGTTCTTGTGTACTTTAGCATGTAACAAGAAAATACAATTTTATAGCCATCATTAATACCCTCTCCACAGAAAATCCATGTGCAGGTGTGTGTGTAACACTGTGAAGTGCCCAGACTACCACACAAAACGAGCAACCCAGGTTATTTATTCGCAAGGTCACACCAACAAGACGAGAATGTTTAGTCATTCCAGGTTGGTTAAGCAGAGAAAAATAGACTTACCTTAAAAAAAACATGGAACTTTCTCCTACCCGCCCCTTTTTCATGCTCAGCCTGAGCTGCCACATGCCTGTGCCCGCAAGTTTGGCAATAGCCAGCAAAACCTCTGCAGAGGGCAACTTTGCAGAAGCACAAGATATGCAAGAACCTCGTAGCATATTTAGTTATTAGGGATGGAAAGACATATTTATAGACACATAGCAATAGTGTAACTTGGTACAAGTTTTCAGGTGGCAACAGAGCAAAGGATCAAAGGGGTGCTAAAGGGCCAACTCTTCCAGCCAAACATGCGCTCATAATTTCATTCTGAAGATTAAGTGGGGAAAGGCACATTCATCATCTAAAAAGACATATATATCTCTGCTCTACTTAGATAAACAACCCCTATGTGTTTGTTCCAACTCTTATTCCCCAAACAAATGTTATTAACCCTGATCGTGGTCCAACCAAAGCAGGACCCCGAAGCCACCACGGGCAGGGAAGCTCAATATTTCAATCAGCTGCCTGGCAGTGTCTTTCTTTTGGGGGACAGGAAGGCTCCTGACTCCTCGGAAACCCACGGGCAGGTAGTCAATGGCCTCATGCAAAAATCAGGATACCAGCAGGAACTTGCACTGGCAACCGACCGCTCCTGCTGACGCTGGTGAGAACACTCCTCACACCCCAGGGAAGGAGCCAAATTGCTTGCGTTGCTGCTGCAGCACTTTTCCAAAAGAACCAAGAACTATCTTTAAGAAAATCCTGACCTGGGGAGACACAAGGCACTCCAACTATATTCTATTTTTAACTGTATTCTAACTGCAATCTAACTTGCTGTAAATAAATAACAATAATAATAAAAACACTCTAAGGAAATCCCTTTTGATCTTGACTGATGTTCTGGAAAGACATCCACGGACTGGTAAAGCATCTCAGAATGGTAACAAGCTATTTCCTTTTGGCTGATGTTTATGCCTTCTGTTCCTCCTAAATATGCAATTAAACACCCTGCCCCCACCCCCCTATCCCTCCCCAAAATACAGATTGTAAATGAAATAAGAATTTGAATTGGATGTAACTGTCATTAGCTTGTTGTGAAAAAAAAACAACAAAACTCAACCAACCACTTATGAAAGCTTGTTTCTCTTGGCTTTGTATCTTGTATTTGAGTTATTTCATGTCCATTAGGATACAAGCTTTGATCAAATTTTTTCCCATGGTGCGGGTGGTTATAAAGTCTCTTGTTCATGAGAAATCACTGGTGGCTAATAATACAGCTTTATTTTTGATGCAGCTCCTCCTCTGGGGAGGAGGATGAGGACCATTTTGGGTTCCTGTACTCTCCCTGACTACCCTTATGCCCAAAGCTTCTTGGACTCTGTACCTGTGCAATATCCCTTCACCAAATCTCAGTCCATTGGCCAACATGAATGTAAGTCACAAGGGGGAATAAATAGAAATATTCAGGCACACAGCATGTGATCATATAATCCTCCTTTTCACAAGAAACCAGGCTAAAAATATTTCAAAATCAGGGTACAATTTAACAGAAGGATGCAACTTATTATAAGTAAAACTAGAAGACTTCTATCACCCCTCCAGTTACTGCCTTTGCGGTACTTAATTTGGATTTTGGTGTTAATTACACCAAAAAGGAAGGCTAGTGCCAAGAAAATTTGGAAGACAATACTTAGATAAACAGGAGAAAATAGATTTGAGGTGATAACAGACAGAAATGCAAAAAGGGCAAACTTCAAAAAGGAAATTTGTCCCATTCATGGAAAAAACCTCTACTGCTGCCCTAAATCCTCCGATGGCTCCTGCCCCCATCCTGCAACAACTTCTATGACTCACGTTCCCTCTTTCATCCTGTTTGGAATCCTGCTCCTGCATCTCCCTTCTAACCATTTGGGTAATCCCCACCCTTTCTGTCAGGGATGTGACTTCCCAAATTTTCCTTAAAGAAACACTAGCTCACCCTTCTGCAGTGTGGCTCTTACTGTGGTCCCTGAGTGTCCCCCCGCTCCTCCACTCCAGCCACCATTCCCCACAGCATGGTCCCCATGGTCCATTGGACAGAAGAATCATAAAGTATTCTGTGAGCTGCTCAACATTGGGCATCTGTCCTCAGGCTCTTTGGTAGCAGAGGAAGGTGCTGAAGTCTCTGTAGCTTCTCAGTCTATCCTGTCCCCTTCTATCCTCTGACAATAATCAAATTATAAGATGCAGCACCTCCACAGAGAGCAAGACGTTGACTACTTCACCTGAGGCATGAACATCCAGTAAAGCCTCTGGCTGTCCAGTACAGGGTGGAATTATTTTTTAATCTTATTCTGAAGAAAAAGCTCATGGGATCTCCTAACCAGTCCGCAGATGCTTCCTACATGACATGTTTCTAAAACAGAGCACTGGTTCAACACCATTGATTTTACCCAAAATAATTTCTTCTCGTAATATGACTGGGAGCTATACAAGCTCCCAGCCTGCCCATGAAACCAGTCAAACCAGCAAACGGGAGAGAAATGACAGCCAGCAGCAATCGTTAGGGGGAAAAAGGTAGGAAAAACCACCTCGAGCCATTTCTGCACTGCAGAACCCCAAAGTGCTCCCCAGCTCTCTGCGAGGATGAGTCCTGAACACACACACACTCCTCCCCGTCCTCCATCAGGAAGGAAAACGCTGTTAAGGTTAGTTTGCAATTAGGAAACCGTTCATTAGGCCATGTGAACAGGAAGCAGCATCCCTCACGGACCTGTCTGTCCGGTATATGAAGGGTTTAGTCTGGGAGAGTACACTGGGGCATCCCCTTCCCTTCCGTAGCTGTTCTGAGGGAAGAAACGGGTGAAGCCCTTTTTACCTGGGGAAAGAAAGCGCAATCCTTTTCCAGGGAAAGCAAAAAAAAAAAAAAAAAATTAAGACAGAGGATGTGATAAGCACAGATTTTCCTCCCAAGCTGTGAACTGGGATGAAATAAATATGCAATCACTCTTTAACACACCTTCAAACATAACTTTAACCTCTCTCCTCCTTTCAGGGGTTGTAGGCAAACAAAACAAGCCATGATAAATCTTTATATATTAATAGGCTATTGCCCTGAGACAAAAGATTTAAGGACCTGGAGTGACACCCTCAGTCTCAAATTCTTCTACCTTCCCCTTAGCACTTGGAAGACCAAAAGAGGCAGCTCAGAGGTGTGGGACTGGCACTGTCTCAGAGAGCTCCCTCAGCTGTGCTCTTACTGTCCCTGTGTCACTCACACACAGCCCCTGGAACTCGACAGGACCAGGGTGGGACTGATGAAAACCAAAAATCCTCACCCTGCCAGCATGTGCCAACTGTCCCTTCCCACAGGACGGGAGCCGGCAGGGCTGGCTGTGACCCTCAGCCAGGATTAACCCCTCCATCACAGGGAGGGCTTCTCCCCCAGCTTCTGCTGGGCTCCCTTCCATCCCTCCCAAGGAGGGGGTTATTCCACAGCATCGCTGCCTTTCGCTCTGTGTAGCCCTGGCATCAACTCCTGGTTTTTGGCTACCCGTGGGGCTGCCAGCTCATGACTTCACCTCACCATCTCCTCCTCACATCCTGACCACCTTTCACCACGCTTTAGTGGGACCCACAGCCTTCTCCGATGCAGGGCTACCCACTCAAGGAGGTGGCAACGCAAACCCACAGCCTTCTCTGACACAGGGCTACCCACTCAAGGAGGTGGCAACGCAAACCCACAGCCTTCTCCAATGCAGGTCTACCCACTCAAGGAGGTGGCAACACAAACCCACAGCCTTCCCCAATGCAGGGCTACCCACTCAAGGAGGTGGCAACGCAAACCCACAGCCTCCCCCGACGCAGGGCTACCCACTCAAGGAGGTGGCAACAAAACCCCACAGGCCTCTCCAGCGCAGGGCTACCCACTCAAGGAGATGGCAATGCAAACCCATAGCCCTCTCCAACGCAGGGCTACCCACTTAAGGAGGTGGCAACAAAAAACCATAGCCTTCTCCAACGCAGGGCTACCCACTCAAGGAGGTGGCAATGCAAACCCACAGCCTTCCCCAATGCAGGGCTACCCACTCAAGGAGGTGGCAACACAAACCCACAGCCCTTTCCGACGCAGGGCTACCCACTCAAGAAGATGGCAGCACAAACCCACAGCCCTCTCCGGTGCAGGGCTACCCACTCAAGGAGGTGGCATTGCAAACCCACAGCCCTCTCCAACGCAGGGCTACCCACTCAGGGAGGTGGCAACACAAACCCACAGCCTTCTCCGGTGCAGGGCTACCCACTCAAGGAGGTGGCAACAAAAAACCATAGCCCTCTCCAACACAGGGCTACCCACTCAAGGAGGTGGCAACGCAAACCCACAGCCTTCCCCAAAGCAGGGCTACCCACTCAAGGAGATGGCAACACAAACCCACAGCCTTCCCTGAAGTAGGGCTACCCACTCAAGGAGGTGGCAACACAAACCCACAGCCTTCTCCAACGCAGGGTTACCCACTCAAGGAGGTGGCAACACAAACCCACAGCCTTCTCCAACGCAGGGCTACCCACTCAAGGAGGTGGCAGCACAAACCCACAGCCTTCTCCAACGCAGGGCTACCCACTCAAGGAGGTGGCAGCACAAACCCACAGCCTTCTCCAACGCAGGGCTACCCACTCAAGGAGATGGCAACACAAACCCACAGCCTTCCCTGAAGCAGGGCTACCTACTCAAGGAGGTGGCAACTAAAACCCACAGCCCTCTCTGACACAGGGCTACCCACTCAAGGAGATGGCAACACAAACCCACAGCCCTGTCCGACGCAGGGCTACCCACTTAAGGAGGTGGCAACAAAAAACCATAGCCTTCTCCAACGCAGGGCTACCCACTCAAGGAGGTGGCAACACAAACCCACAGCCTTCTCCAACGCAGGGCGTTCATGAAGTGGACCGCCTCCCGACCCTTGAAGCGGGAGAACCACACCGTGCCCTGATACTGGTCCCCGGCGTCCAGCAGCAGCACGTTGCGGTGAGCGGCCCGCACCGCCGCCACCCGCGCCGCCCTCCGCGCCACGCCGCCGAAGCAGCCCTCCGCGTCCGCGCAGCTCCGCGTCTCGGAGCCTTGCGCCTCCACCCGCCCGTGCACGTCGTTGGTGTGCAGCAGGGCCAGCCGCAGCTCCTCCGCTGCCGCGCACAGCCCCGCCGCCGCGCACAGCCACAGCGCGACCCTCCGCACCGCCATCCCGCGGGGGGGGGGTTCCGCGCCTCTCCGCCGGACCCTTCAGGAGCGGAGGCGGCGTCCGGCAGAGGAGGGGAAGGGAGGAGAGGAGGGACGGCGGAGGAGCGGCGGGGGGGGGGAGGGGG